>NC_049996.1:11883071-11916079 GCF_000003815.2 Branchiostoma floridae
AAGTGTGCTGTTAATCATTCAGTGATGTAGCCAAGGCCAGATATCAGGACAAAGTGGCAATAATGCATATGGTACATATGCTTAAAAAGAGAAAAGCCATTCAGCGAATACCCGGACATCTGTTGTCCACTACCCTGAGTGACTATATAACGTTATGTAGAATCCTATCATATACTGATGATATAGGCTACGCGCGGAGGACTAGCTCCCGTGTGCTGTTGATCATTCACGAACTTTATATCTGCCCCATCATCCAGCTGCCCTCACTATCCGCTTGCCTCACAAGGGGAAAGATTTGGCGCTTCTCTGACTCTGACTCCGTGTGACGATTATGGTTTTCCACTCCGGTCAAAACTGAGCTACGGCGTGCTTCAGCCAACTACGACGTAGTTTGATAAAGTGCGACGTAATCTGGCGAACTCCCGCGTAGTTCACACAACGAGCTCCTAGATACGACTTGACTTTCGGCCCAAGTACATGCCTGAAGTACGGTCTGACTCAACTACGTCGTAAGTATTAGTAACCATAGCCTGACTACAATCGCTCTCCTAGCCCGACAATTACCATGTTTAGCCATACTGCGACAAAGTTGGACTACAATGTCTTACCTCATCAATTTGTACATCACCTTGACACCGTAACGTTACTGTATTCTCCCCCCAATAAGCTAAAATGAGTACAAGACAAACAGTCGAGCGTATAGCCAATATGAAAACCAGAAGAATTCCCTGAGGGTAAGGTTTGGTCGTTTTAAACAGGAGGAGACATCGGTACATGTTTTCTACAATAATAGCTACGCATCATGTGTGGTAACTTGCATGGTATGAAGCTTTTCAAACCCTGTTCACAGCGACAGAAGACAACCTTCAATTCTTCATCTAGAATCTACACAGTAAATATATTCCCACCTGTGATACAAAATTGGTGACAACGTTAGAGATCTTCAAGCTTGCAGCAATGACCTGCCCGTGTCACACCCTGTCTGTAATGCTGTCAGACCGGTTAACCTGTCACTACACTTGACTTAGCTTGAGGTAAAAGTTCAACCACTAACGTGGGAAACGTATATGCTCATTGTGCAAATAACTGGAATAATGAAATGTAAATGCGCCATATTCCATGAAATGACTCTTAAACTAGTTTCCTCGAGAGGAGAGTGCTATTTTCTAAAAGACCACATGTCTTTATGTACACAAAATCGACTGGGCCGCTAGAAGAGTGATTCAATCGAGCTTAAAAGGGATGGACTGTAACTAGTGTTGTTAGATAGAAACGGCGAATAGGCTGTATCCTGTGTTCATGAATCTTGCAGTTAGCACCGTGACGGCAAACACCAAGCTCGTTTCTAAATAATAAAGAAAATGGTTCTTTCCACGAAGATCGTGTGGAGATCGAGTAGCTTATCATCCAACATGGCCGTTCGAACGTTCGAACGCCACTGTGACGTCACGTGAAAACTATCTATAACAAGAGAAGAAAGTTGAATGTTGTGGACATATGCATGGTTATTCCCAAATGCCCTCAATTTGTGTTCGTACGACAATCGTTCGACGTATGTAACTGGGCCCTGAGTATACTAGTATTGCATGTGTCGCACGATCAACTTGCCTCCTTATTGATTGCATTGCATTAACCATGATCCTAGGTGAAGCTTACGCTGGAAGAACATACGGATGACGTCACCCATATCAAGCGGGGATGTAAGTCAACCTCCGAGCTTGATACGGACCCGTGCGTACCCCAGCGGTGCCCCAACCCCAGCGCACACCCCTACCACAGCGTACCCGACAACGGCACGTGCGGACTCTGCTGCACTGACGACCTCTGTAACCATGGCCTACCGGCAAGCACCGCGGCGGAAGTGACGTACAACATCGTTTCCACTGCACTGATGCTTGGATTAGCAATGATGTTGAAATAATCTCAAAGTTGATGTTAAACTAAATTTTATCGCTAACTCGCGTGTTTGTTTATTAACGAAAAACGACAATGAATTTTGTTGTACAGAAGGACAACACAATAGCCAATAGTGATGTTACAATATGTATATTGCATTTAACATAATACAAAGAGTATATCGAATGTGCTGTATTCCCATAATCAAGAAATGTATAATACTGTAGATATCAACAACAAAGGCACCAACAAGACACCAGTATCTTAATCATTTTCTACAACATCAGTTTAGTTCTAAGTGATGGTCAAATTCGAAGACTTTGGGTTCCTTGTTTGCTACATATGCTACTACATACTGCAAATGATTTGTCAAATGTCAGCCAATCTGAGAATCGGGCAGTTCTTTGATTGGCTGCCAGCTGCTAGAGACCACGCCCCAGAGTGAAAACCTCAGCCCGGTGTAGCGGAGCCTCCCCAAGGTATATTGTATAAGCCCCAGGCGTGGCTTCGCGTGAAAGCCTTTCCGGGTGCTGTCCTTGGTACTAACGGGCATATCAAAACCTACCCCATGACCACGACGAACGGTACCACGGACAGACCTCTTCAATTCATCGCAGAATTTCCTATTCTAAGCACTGTTTGAGGAATATTCTTGAATCTTTTTGACATAGGGCTATTGTATCTGATAAAAAAGTTTAAAAATTCAGAAGAAACCAAATACAAGGCACTCTTTTAGACGCCCTGAGTATCCAAGCATCTAACACGTTGCTATATCTAAACATACGTTTGCTATATATAAACCAACTAAAAGGGCCCTATTACTTGCACATTGGTGAAGGTTTTGTCTGTGCTCTTCTGTACACGTAGGTAAATAAGTAAATATTCACATCGATGTAAATATCATCAACTGGACTGTCCCATTTTAAGTCGAGGAGGGCACCGGAATTTTCTTCATCCCCTCCATTCAAATAAACTTTTCCAATACATTAGCCTATTTTTATTCGTAACACTCTATCTACTCTTTGTATAGGAAAAGTTTAATGTCTGCTACGGTTTACAAAGTCACCTTCTGGCCACCTCTTTATGGTTATATAGACATTCTAAGCTGTTATGTTCATGATGCTTATCGATTCCTTGAAAACTTAGCTTTCCTCCTTTGAAGTTAGATGTAATCTAAATAATGATACGTCCCCATTCTAAAATCAAAATGGAGATTGGAATATTTACATCATGATTGACACTCTCTTCAAAAATTATGTCGTGTTCCCGCACACCCATTGTGCACAGATTAGCACATAAGGATCTAACACAATGTAACCAAAATAAGTATATCGAGTATTTTAGCCCCCAGTAATATTTTCAGGTATTGCAGCATTACAGGCCGACACCCCCTTTATGGAAGTAGTGTGGTATAATCCATGAGCAGTTAGTCAGCCGTCCCCGATGAATGACCCCTTATGGGAGAAGATAGTTGGGTTTATTAAGGGAAGAAAGGAAGGGGAGAGTCACTAGCATTTCTTATAGGGCTACAGCATTAAGAGATGCACAAGGATCTAACTATTTCAAGGAGGTATAAGATCTTGGATTTTTTGTCTTCAGATCCATGTCAACTCTGTCTATCCGGCGGTTGTTGGTCTGTTGTCCGGGTTGGGCGCCTGAAGCGCCTCCTCGTACGGAGGGGGCGGTTCATCACTGTCTGCGTACGGGTCGCACAGGGAGGACCGTTCAGTGATGCTGTCGTCGTCGTCGCCTTCCGCTAGAAGGAAAAAGGATATTTGTAATGGCTGGTCTATGATGCTAATCTATTCAAGAAAGACCCTGGTAACGGATGTGCTGGAGCTTTGATATACTAGTAGTCGTCACCTTCGTGCATTAAAAACAAGACAAGACAAGCTCTAAATATTTCACTGAGGTATGAGATCTTCGAACTTTTATTGAGGAATTGTACCGAATTTCCACTCACCTCTTCTGTCATTTCCGGTAGAAGCCGCATAGGGCGGTGGCGGTCGGGCATGGGAGGCGTAAGCATTGCCGTATCCGGTCTCGACGTCACTTCCTGGTGGGGACACATCTGTGTCGGAGTCATCATCGTATCTTCTTGGCACTGAAACCACACACATATGAACAACATAAGAGACCCAGATGTAAACTTAAGTACACATTCCAACCATGATAGCAGTTTGCTATCGTCTGGGTGTAGCGACAATAAACTGGTACACAGTTTCATCTGCGCATGTGCAATGTGATGCGTTGTGAGTACGAAGTATCCTTGAAAAATAAACCACGTCTATACATTGTTTCATACAAGTAAATGGCCCCACCTTTGACCTCGCGAATGCGCAGTTTAAATTGTGAACCGGCTTATAAGACGCCCAATATTGCTACATACCAGAGCGCAAAATGATGAACTCACGTCTAGGTGCGGAGAGCCTCCGGGTCAGCTTGAGGCGGTCGCGGTAGAATTTCTTCATAATGACGATAAAGATGCCGATCCCCATGAAGATGGCGACGATGGTGCTGAGCATTACCCTGAAAAACAACCACAATTATAGAAAAACAATAATGATAATAATGATAATTGCTAAAAGATATTTGACATGAAATATGCCTTTTTTACAAAAAAAATTACCGTCTTGCATCGTTCATTAGCCTATGTGTTGAATTTGAAACAATGGCATGAAAATTATAGTGAATTGAGTGTAGTACTGTACAGGTAAGGCCCAAAATGATTCTACGTGTATATGATTTTCCACTTCAATAAGAAATAGAAATACTATGATGTTTACATGGGATATTCCTCCTCTCGTAGCCCCTTGCCCCCGGGGCCTAAGGGGCCTCCCGCGTTCTCGCAACACCTGAGTGTGTCCGGGGCCTTCAGGCAGCAGCGGGTGAAGTTGCTCGGCTGGTTGGGTTGGGGGCACCGCCAACCCTGCATCAGCCGTCCGCTGTGGAAGTGGTCGGGACACCTGCCCTGCACATCCAGTATCACTCGCTCCATGGCGCTGCTGAGTGGTGTCAAAGAGTGAGAGTAGTGATAAGTCAATGTGCTTTTATGACACTGCTTTTGAGATAGATGTCCAAGCATCTAAAGAAATTTCTGTTCTGTTCAAGACGAAGATCTTATAACTCCGTGGATAAAGAATATACAACTGTGAAAACACAGTCAAACCTAAAACAAAACCTTGCCGTAAAACCAGTAGCCTCTTCTATGACCTCATGACCTGGAATGCTATGTCCGATTAACCGATTAATGACTTGTTCTACCAACTCTAACCTGTGCTTCCTGCTGCGACAATTCTGAATTACTGCTGCGGCGTGTCTGTGCACACGCACATACACCAAGGAGGTTCCTCGCATACACACACACACACACACACAGACACGCACGCATGCATGCACACACACATGCACACACACACACACACACACATACACATGCATGCACGCACACATGCACATACACACACACACACACACACACGCATGCACACACACACACATGCATGCACACACACATGCACATACACATACACACACACACACACACACACACACACACACACACACACACACACACACACACACATTCAACAAAACAATCCATTGTTGCCTCAGGCACAGTCATATGGGAAAACGCCGTTACTTAACCACTTATCTCCTAAGCGACGTGTGAGTCCATTACGGCATGTGATCTATCACGCTATGGGTTACCTCAAGACACAGCTAGATTTCCTTCTCTGCACTCTATGTGCTCTTTGCCCCCGAACTTGACAAGTATTGAAAAACCGGTGGGTTTTAAAATGCATTTCTAAAGCTTATCGGATACACCGGGACGTAAAGAGTGGGATTCTGAGCTCATCTCGCCAAGTTGGGGACAGAAACCTAATTTGTACGGATTAAGTGCCCAGGCAGAAAATCAATATGGCTACAGTTGGATATGATTTGTAGCTGTGATATGTGGTGGCTTTTAGTGGGTAAGGCCTGGGAAAATAGTTCGTTTCTGGCTGCCCGACCGGCCATAGCATTTATTTTGGGGTTGACCGCTGGCAAGGACATAAATTTTCGACCTGGCGTCTGAGTTATGAAATTCAAAACAGACTTTTTGTATTTCAAGCTCTCAGAATAGCGCTTAGAACCGTTGATGAAAAATGCAATATCTGTGACGCTAGCAAGCATTGTACTTCTTTGCTCCGTTAATCAGTATACTAGTGCTTGCAAAATTAATATCTGTATGATTACAATAAGATGTTAAAAAGTGACCTGGTGCAATCAAATTCTATATCTTTTATCTGTATTTGTCGGATCACTTCGGTCTATGCAGAAAAAAGGAAAAAAAAGAGAGAGAATCTCTGTATACCAACAATGTACATGTAATAGGCAATACAGCATTAGTATTCCTAGGCCTTAGCTGAACAACATTACGTGCCGCGGGGTACACTGTGCATGGAGGAAATTGAGTATAATAATAATAATAATAATAATGATTATGATAGTAATCACTTATTACACTTATTCTAGTCGAGCTTTCTATTTTCAAGACACTTCAACGTACACTACCTTTCTTTCCTCTCCTATCAATGGGATTTTATGACCTTCATAATCAGTCAATCGGTATACAATGTACTGTACTCTCTTATGGGCTAGTTTGGTTGGCCATTCGTTCATGATTATTCCGTAAAGGTGACTGGGTATACTAAAAGGTCAACCAATCGCTGCATCAAAATAATACCTGATTACGTAGTCATATCTGTATATAGTATCCCTAAACATAATCTAGTTTTGATAAATGATTTGAATTTTTCTAAAGGTGGGACAAGCCTTTGTATGTCAAACTTACGGGGACAAATGGGTTATATCATACAGGTTACGTAACGATTTAATGGAACACTCCTGGTTTTAGTTTTAATGTGTCATACTAAATAATTCATACTTAAATGTACAGAAGAAACGTCAGAGGAAAGGCGTCAAATGAACAACTGAGATATGACGACACGGATGTGGTGATATTTACTCAGAAGTACTAGAATACAATGAGATCAAAATCCTATCACCAAAATATTTTGTAGTGGCGACAAATTCAATAGCTGTCTAAATATATCGCACTCTTCTGAATGAACACAACCGTTGAACGTAACCTTCTCTTTTCCTTGTTTTAATAATTGTATGCCATGTTTGGTCCAGGAAATAATATTGCGTTATAATTACCCAACATAACCTAGACTTTTTGGTTAATTGCTTGCAAAGGTCATTAAATTTTACGATCTGACATCTAGTCATGAAAACTGTTACAACAGATAAAGTGATATAAACAGACTCATCAAACGTAGATCTCTTCATGTTAACAGTATTATACATATTGACGTCCGAAATCGAAGAAATAAAAGATAATCTATACCTTGTACCCCCAAAAAATTTCGTTTTTTTCCAGAACCATAGACGAAAATACAATACAAGTGTATTTATTTTCGCATGCACTAACAGAGTTGAACACAAACGTAAACATATGTGAAGCACTTGTTAGTATAATCTTTATTGTTGCCTTGTTTAGAGTACTCCATTGTTTAACAACCTGGCAATTCAAATGGCACTAATGTTGAAAAATGTGCCTCCGGCTCTGAGCAACCTGTGACGTATAGGTAGTCTGACGATATTTCTTAGCGCAGGTATCAGGTATACAGTAAATAATTACGTAAAATTTAAGAATTAATAGATCTATATGTTTCTGATGTTTCTACGAACATTCGCCGGGGGGTGTCTTCTTTGGAAGAGGGTTTTGTGATTTTACTTGAATTTTTAAGATTTTCTGGGTGGTAAAAGCTTGTGTTGTTTCATTTGTATCCATTGTGCAATACTTTCAGTCTCTCCTTTGCATGTTTTAGATTTGACCCAAATTGTTAATCCAACACAATCACATCATTATGATAAAGCCAGGACTTCAGATTTTACAGATTAACATGCCTAATTAACCATGATGGGAAATGAAGGAATTCGAATTTATAATTACGGATGATATTTGATAACCTGTAATAATAGCAATCCCAACAATTATTTTTAAGGATGACAACCTAAAATTATCATAAAATTCGATGAGTACATATGCTAGGCTATGACGCTAGTACGAATACGCTTATATTCATAAACATACCTTGTAAACTATTCTTATTTACGAGCTGTTACTAGGATTGCATGACGGCATACTGATAAACACAATGGAACGACATATCACCTTACTTCCTTGACAGCAAAATGACGTTAAGTCTAGGATATTCTAATTACAAGCATGTCAAAATTATCCGTATCGGGCAAAATCAACATAAACAGACAACAATACGGTACAAACAAGAACAATCCATCATAGAGGATAGATTCCAAAAAGACAGGCATACAAATGTCCATGTAGTCTTACCTTTGTGATTTTGTCTCTTTCTGATGATAAAATGTCTTCTCCCTTGATTCGTACCCAGCCTATAAGCTTACAACGTTGTATAGATGCTTCCCGGTAATCTTTTTCTGGACAAAACTCGTCGAAAGAGGAGGTTTAACGTTAGAATTTTAGCCGGAACATCGCTGCTACGTTTCTTTCCGCCTGCAATCCGCCATGTTGTTCAGTACGTCACGGCAGGGTGGCTCCTGTCGGGCCGGTCTTACCGGTTCACCGATCCACTCAGCACGGTTTCTCACCTGAGCGCATCAGACGACAAAATAAACAAACATGGCAACAGGCAAAGATTTCACTTTACTGAAGACATTCTGAGAGAAAATTGTGGAGTTTTGCTCTTATATTCTTCGCCGTATTGGTTTGAGATCGACGTCGATTGTTTCTTCCAGCGAAAGGATGTGCATCATCACTGCAGACAGGTGAAAGGGCACAGGATGCTATATCGATCGCACGATGGAATCAATCCAAGGGCGCCCCATGGCGGTTCGCTACAGTATAACAGATTTAGATACGAACGCCAGGATCTTGAAAGAACCAAATCCATCGCAACTTCTGAATGTCTTGACCTTATAGTTTATCATTCTTGTTACGGCTATGGAAGAATGTTTAATTTGTACAGGTAATCACTGATGTGTGTTTGCTATATCAGTAACTCGAGAATTCTTTGATTGATGATATTTAGCATGTTCAGGTGTTAAAATAAAGAAATTGCAGCATTAGATTCTGAGCCCCTGGCAGCTTTATTGGGTATTGCAGCAGAACTTGCTTTTTTTGCCGTCTTGTGTTCACCGTTTGGGCAGTTAGATGGCACAGGTAGGCCCTCTAGCAGCTTCCTCTGGAACTCCATGGGACATTTTAGTTCCAGAATTTGAAACTGGATGAGTCGACAAGGGATGAGTAAATTTTCCTTTTTGACCATTAGGCATCTTTGCTGTAGCCTGAGTGTCATCCTGGTAAGTTAACTGGGGCTACCATGTTGGTGAAGGGAGAGCATCGGCAAACTCAGACTCAGACCAATGTGATAGTAAGTTATGCAAATTGGGACTTGACTTGTACAATTCATGAGGAAAATCTACACATTTAAGCTTATTTTACCAATCAATAATCTTTACTGCTTTTAAGCAACCCAAGGAATCTAGTAGAGCTTAATCTGGACATAATATGGCAGGATGAAACATTCCTTTCAATCTTAGCCTGGGCCAGGAAAACACCAAGAGAGCAGGCTAAAGCTAAAAAGGCTGGCATCCAGACTACTTATATATTGATAGAACTGTAGTTATGTAGTTGCCATACTTTGTACCTCGTACAATTGTTGTGCAATAAAGTTATATATTTTAATAACAAGTGTCACTTTAATTATGGAAAAACACTTCTATTCTCGACTCCAGCCCATAACTCCAAATGCTTTACCTGATCAACTATATTTTCATTGATTACATACCAACTGAAAGTGTCAATTGGGACTTGTCCAATTATACTATAATTGTATATAATCAATATGATCATACATAACTATTTGGGCATTATACATAATTACCTGCATGTATGCAGGTATGGTTTTGATGCTGGTGGGAACTTTTCGGTAGCCGGGGATGTAGGGCGCTGTATCTCGTGAACGGATGGTGCGAGCACGACGATTTTTGGTACGTGGGTTGGGGGTGGTAGCCTAACACTCAGGTTTGATTTTGGGCCTCCTGGCGTTTGAACTTGACATTGCAGGTGGCATTTTTGGTGTTTTTGGGGCACTTTTGGCGCTGTGTGTCCGGAACGATACGCGCGATTGCGACGATTTTTGGTGCATGGGTGGGGGGTTGTTGCCTGTTGCCTAGGATTGACTTTGGGCCTTGTCGCGTTTGAACTTGACCCGGCAGGTCGAATTTTGTGTCCGAGAGGGGTGTTTCCGGAGTTATATCTTCTGAACGGTTGGTGCTGGCGCGATGATATTTGGCACATGTGTCGGCGGTGGCTGAATAATGCTCAATTTTGATTTTGGCGCCCTTGGTGCTTGAACTTGACATTTTAGGTTACCTTTTGTGCGGGCACGGGGCGTGCGCTGTATCTCCGGAACGCAAGGTACCATTGTGTTGCTATTTGGTACGTGAGTTGTTTGTGGTGTCCTGGTGGTCAGGTTTGATTTTGGGCCTCCTAGTGCTTGAACTTGATACTGTATAGGTTGATCCTGTTTTTGTGTGGTTGGGGCATCCTCCCAATATCTGCTTGGTTTTAAAAACAGATTATGGTTGGGTGTAGAACCATCATCTGGCCTGGGCCACCTTCAATGTATCAGGTTACTTAGTGGCACTGACAGTTTGCCAGATGACGGGAGTGTACAAGATTATATATCTGTTGGTCAGGTATAATTGGAGTTTGCTTATTACTCTTTGTGGTGTTTCTAGAGCTGTATAGTACTGAGTTTTAAGTTTCGGTACAAGTTCCTTTACCCTGTTGGCAATCATGGTTGAACTTGAACTTAAACAGAAGAAGATGCAATTTTCTAATGTGGAGGAGAACTGTATAGAGTGTGGGCATAAGAGAAAGGTATGTGTATGATTTGTCCTGTGTTTCTTTTTGTTTCTTTGGTAATGCCATTTCCATACTGTATACAGGTAATTTGTTGTTTTGGGCTAGTCATATTCGCTTGGTTTTTGGGCCTGCTTAATCTATGGTACAGGCAGGGTTAAGTGGTGGAGGCTTAGCTTTGTTCTGTTTTAAATTCAGTATCGTTGGTTGCATTTTGTCGCGGCATATATAAGATGAAATTCCCCTTCTAAGCAACTGCTCATTGGTTTGCGGGGATGTTTGCTGGGTGTTTGCTCTGACTACAACAGCTTCTGAACTTTTCAAAGCTTCCATTGCCAGTAGTCTGTGTAACACAAACTCCGCTGTCCAGGGCTGTAACTGGCCCCTCCCCGCGGGCCGGCGGATGTTTGGCGGGCTGCTATAAGCGAGATTTAATCAGGCTACATTGCCAGCAGCTTGCCATCTATAAATGGGATTGACAAGGACATTTTTCATAGTAAATTATGCTGTTAAATTTGGCTTAGATACTACAGGAGATTTAGCTTTGGGTTGGATGGATTGAATGAAAATATCATACCACCCTGGGGACTAACTGTTGCTGCTGCATGGGGGCTACCACTATTCATATTGTCTAATGTCTATGGAACTACAGATAAAAGTATCATTGGTCAAATTATGCAAGTAACATTCCGATGTCAAGTGAATAACACCCCAGAAATAAATCTTTAATGAATATCATTGGAAGAACACAAGCCAAGGAGACTTAGCAGCTGCATTAGGTCAGTACATTGAAATAGGAAGATATTAGTATATCATGTGACAGAGTAACTACATGTGCATGGGCCATCTGAGACAAAAAAAGGTAGCGTCTCAACAACTTCAAAGTACTGTGGTTGGTTACATACTTAAGAAATCCAAAATAAGTAATGTTCATCCATGTCCAAACTTACAAATTCAGAAAATGGAATTTCAGAGTCAGACTTTTGCATGGTGCACAACCAACACGGTAAAAAGCTCATTTTTCCAACCACGTACCACAGACAAAAAGGCAAAAATACCCAATAGGTCTACAGAAACCCAATACATTTCATGCAGGCCTGAGGTCTACGAACTCTTGTTATATATAACGAATTTCATCATTTAACATTTTATATAACCCATTTCACTATAAACACAAATCTAATTGTGTACCCACTCCCACCATCATTAGCTGACTTGATATTTGAAAAGATGAATGCAACAGACAAATATATTTTCCAAGGTTTAATTTTTCCAATCCATCCATTTCTCAGAAACCATCACAACCAAGATCATGAATCAAACTAAGATTTAGATAAACCTTCATCCAATAAAAAACATCAATAGCAACCAATCTTCAAATGTACATTATTCTTCTACACTTCAAAAACATGTTTTGTTTTACATCGATTTCAATGTTAAAATATTGGAAAATCAACATTTTACATGTATGTAGACAAATCAGTCAATCCCATACTGAAGCCAGAATGTTGCTGATACAGCAAACTAAGCTATAAAAGCACCGTTTTATTATAAATACCTGGAAATCTTCAATTTTCAAAACTCAAAATTTAAATGCTTTTCAAGTAGGGCTGGGTACCGGTACAGAAAATTCAGGTCCAGGTCCGGTTCAGGTCCAGAGCATCAGGTCCAGGTCCGGACCTGAACCTGGACCTGATTCAGTATGACTCATACCAATGGTCCATTTCACTACAAAGAAATCTGTTTGGTGGAGTATGAGACTTACACGGGCGTTTTAAAATCCTACAACGCTAACTGCACCTGTACGATTGGCTGTAAAACTTGGTACACATTACTATAAACTCTACTCTACTTCACTATTGTTATTTTCTTCCACCTACAAGCGCCAAAACGTGTGAATGCCTTACAAAATAATCTCTTAATTTTCTAATCGGTCCAACGTCCGGTCCACCCCATTTTTTCAGGTCCGGTTTTTCTGGACCGGTCCAATAAGAAAAACCGGTTTTGTACCGGTACGCTGTACCGATACCCAGCCCTATTTTCAAGGCAACCAAATATGTAAATTAGATTTATAATGATAAGACCAAAAACGGAAAACTCAAAGGCAACATATTATAGAAATCTGAATAAACATTGAAAACAAACTTTAGTATTGATACATTTGTACATTAAACTACTTTCAAATACTCTAAAATGCAGTACTGTACAAGATTATAGATGCATCTAATAATGTTAGTTTTTACAATGTCCTTTTCTTTGACACAAAGAGCCAATGATAATAAGTTATTACGATGCTCAATTGCACTTTCCTCATAGGTAGTGCTTCATCACATACTTTTCGTATTTCTCTCTAAAAAAATGACAACTTTTGAAGTACATTTTTCACCTATGGCTATATACAATGTTTTCCACATAAACACATGCTGCAACATTCAAAATTATTCTTGGACACATTTTTACAAACAGATGAAAATTTTAGACCACAAGAACACTCAAATAGATAGCGAAGGCCATGCAAATAAAACTTCTTTCATTGCTTTATGGTTATGGAGATATGGGCATCTAAATATAGATACAGACAATTTGATATATCCTTTAGTATTGTCTACAACTATTCTCATACATTATGAAGGTGAGTATTACACTTTAGTCTACATGTAGATATACCATGGTATACAATTTCCAAAATCTATGACAATGCCTAGGATTTTCTTGCTGCCCCCAGTTCTGAATTTGGGCTTCTTTTTCAGAGAAGACTGGACTACAGAACCCTCATGCTATTATGGCCTTTCTTTTGCAAAAGGTCACAAAAAGCATTTCGTTACCTGAATGCCTAAGAAATGGCACAGTAAGATTGAATGTCTGATTGAGTAATGATTAACAAAGTAGATGATGACAGGTTATTTTACAATTATTACAACATGCCAGCAGTTTGATGCAAAGTTGCCATAGGACCATTGTAATGGATCTATATAGACCTAGTACCATCCAAATGTCTATAATTTGAGTACTTAGGCCCGTTTTACCTGTGTTTTCAAAGACAAAAACAAACCAGATAATGAGTAAATGAGTGATGCATTTTCGAAAACAGTTCCTGAAATATATTTGTACAACATGCAAGATGCCAAGAGAGAATGTTCGACAGCACATTTTTTCTCAGTGGCTCTAAAACAGATTCTTCCAGCCCTTGTAAAAGAACGCATTTTGGGAAGTGTTTTGAAAATGCACGTAAAGTGGGCCTAAGATTGCTAGCCTGACGTCTCTCAGAATGAGGCATTCTTTCTCACTGATCCGTGATGTTGTGCTTTTGGGGACGGTGGGATCTTGAAATTCCCGCTTAGCGCTGACATTGGGCCAGGAGATGCGATAGAGCTCACTCTGTACCCCGTTCCTAACATCACTGTACTCGGTAACGGCCCGCTCGGAAGTGACGACGTGGTGGTGGTGGTTGTCGTGATGGCGCATGTCGATATCATACTGCCAATGTCCATTTCTTTTACCTTATTGACGATGTCGTATTTGGAGTTGTCCGTGCTGCTGTTTCCGTTGGGTGACGTCATCATCATGGCTCGTGCTAGCTTGCTTGCGAATGTCGCAGAGTTGATTCCGCCGGTTCCCAGGATCGGGGCCGATTTTGTGGGCGAGTTGGGAGGAGTCGGGGGCGGTTTGGGTGCTCCAACTTTCAGGTTAATGCTGGCATTGGAGGGCAAATTCAGATCCAAATCAATATGCAGCTTTTGCCTGGGCAACGACGATGCAGAAGCAGACGGCGTGGTCTGCGTCGAAACTTTCAAGTCCACGTTTAGTCTCTCGGGTTTTCGTTTGACAGGTTTCATGGCCTGGATCCCGCGTTCCTTGAGAAGCTTGGCAAGTCCAGTGTTAGTGCTGAAGGTGCTGGTGGCCTCCCGCAGGTTGGAGCAGGAGTTGGAGATGGAGGTACGACGGAGGGTGCCGACCGCGGGGGGCTGGCTACGCAACATGCTGACGGATGGCACTGGTCTTCCTGAGCTAGAGCTGTAGCAGGAAATAAAGCAAGACAAAACGGTTAAAATGTATAATGTAAAAAAAAAATCATGTTCCTTTTCTGAGTTCGTCACTAGTAAAGGATCTAATTGCAATACATTTTTCCTAATGCAGAATCTCGCCAACGGCCCAGTTTGATACAACATACCTTGGGGAGGCTTTGACATTTGCAACATATCAGGTTGAGCTTAAGCTTAAGGCTTATCTCCAATTTGAAACATTCCACTTGATTTTGACACTTGTACAGAAACAAAAACATGTCAGTTTTCACTGCACTCTACACCCCACAGCAAAACCCACCACCAACAATGAGACGTTACAGTGAAAAGTGAAGGAAGTCAAATCTGTTATTTCTCACACAACTGTATGTACCACAGAAACTCTAACTTGCTGTTATCAAAACCCATAGGTATTTCATATGATACATATATACCATGGATATTCATATACCTTCTCTTTAGTTAGTTTTTTTTTTAAATTTTTTATTTTTTATTAGAAACAACAACATCTTTAGTTAGTTTTAACTTATAACTATAAGATTTAAAACCAGTGGTACATAACCATCTCAAGTTTGTAGAAGATTGTTAAAAACAACAAGAAAAAGATAATTCAAGTTATCAGGGATAAAGGAACACCGGTAAGTCAAATCGTCACACAAGTGAGCCAGCAGCAAGCAAGCTGGTGTGAGGGAAGCAGCAGTGGAGAGAGGGGTCTATCTACACACTAGTGCACCTTTCAGTGTAAATCCAAGGTTGATATTCATGTGTAGGGTTGTGGGGGTTGACATGGTTGTTGACTTGAAAGTGAGTGCATGCTGTGCATCAAACAGTGTGTGAAAACCTTGTTTTGCTCATTAATTCTCCATATCAGCTCTACAAATGGCCTCTTTTCAGTTGCTGAGCTCACTGAAAAAGTGGTTGAAAGTATCTAAATGAGACTCACAAAAAGTGATTGAAAAGATCTAAATGATATCAGGAAGAAAATCTAAACATTAAGCAAAGAAAAATAGTTACTTCATGTAGCTGTTACGTATTTACTGTAGATATTGTTGTGTAACCTCTTTTTCTTTCTGAATCACTGTAGTACTGTATGTCACTCTAAATTTGGAGAAAAAAAGTTTTCATTCTTCAAATCTGTGTTGGTTTTATGATATAGTGATTCTGATAGTTACATTACAATGATAAAGTTACCACATAATAATCAAGTGTTTGTATTGGTGTTTGTTCATGCCAAGCCCCTCTCTCTACCAGAGCCTCACACTCATGGATTTACACAGACTGGTGCATCCTGCGGACCTATAACAGATACATACTGCCAGGTGTGTGGCCAGGGTATGCAGCCTGCGCTATCTGACCGAAGCTGCAAAGTACCTTATGGCACAGGCTTGGCACAGGCCAAGTATTAACAGATCCCAACCTGAGGTCTTTAAATACCTAGGAACATAAAATAACATTACACTTGGAAAAAAAAAATAGTGGGCTGGGAAAGGGGGAGGGGGGCACACAGAGCTGGGTGGTCAGTCTGTTTGAAGGCACTACTAAAATGGAGACTACATCTAAGGAGAGGGTTGCTGGAGAGGGGGGCAAGGACTATTGCATACAGCAGGCGGGGGGGGGGGCATGGAAAGACTTCAGTACAAGCATTTACTGGGTTACAGGGTTGGCATAATAGATAAATTGAAGGTCATTTTATCTCAATTCTAGAGACTTTAGAAACCGTTGATGGAAACTGAATATCACAGTTTTGTAATTTCTGCTACAAAGTGTGTGAATTACGTTATGCATGAGTCGACAGAAAATGCGACAAATTCAAGATGCTTATATTTGTCAGTGGGCACTCCTGTGATGGTAAGGAAATTTTGAAACAAATTTGAGATAAAAGCAGAAAGACGAGGACAAGTAGTTACACCCCTATAGCACCCTATGTTCTGATACCCCTTCATGTATGCTCTGACACCCACTAACTTAAACCCTTATCCGCACATAGGTGTGTCAGAACGTAGGGATGTTGGGACATAGGTGCGTCAACACATAGGGCAGTCCCTAGACAAGTGTGGGAGGGGGGCAGGTAAAACATAAGGCAAAGCACAGGATGGACTTAAAAGCAGGGTGGAAAACGGGGAAGGAGACAAACTTCATCAACTTCCAGCTAGGATACAAACAAAGAAAGAAGCTAAATCTATAGCTACATGACATTTCTACACAAAGATCTTCAGAGCCACCTAATGACATGCAGTGCATTCCAACAGTAAAAAGAAACCTGACAGAAAAGGTAAGATTTTGCTTACTCAGATGTCCCAAATGTGGGCAAGATGTACCAAGCAAATAAGTAGGAAGCAGAAACTCAGGTCTCCATGACTGAGTAACGAAGCAAGAAGACAAAGAATGAAAGAAGAATACAAATTGTACTTAGACTCAAGTTAGAGAAAGAAAACACATGCTAGAAAGAACCAAAATGAGGATCACCCACCCTGGTATACATGGAGCTCTAACCCTGACAGACAGCAAAAAAACAATGAAAACAGACATCAACTTAAAAGAAATGGACAAAACGACACACAGGAAATGAAATGAAAGAACACATAAAAGATGAAGACACAAATAAGCTGGTTCATGGTTTGAACTTGCAGCATTCACTTTTGACCTTGGGCATGTGCACATCAAACTGTGAACTGGCTTAATGTCACAGTTACATTTTTATGTCATTAACCTTCTTCTAGCTAAGGTAACCTTTGACTATCAATTTTGTGTTGGTTTGGGATTTAGTAGCAGGAAGAAGGTTAAATAATTCCAATAATGATTGATGAAACTGTGATATGTAAAACGATGTTGGACATAACACAATGAAGAAATGCAAGATGGAAAGATGAGACAAAGAGATGAGAAACAAAGTCAAGAGACCCACCATCTCTCACAACAAGAACACTTTCTACACCTCCTAAAAAGGAACACAGGGGACAGAAAGGGGAGGGGATGACACATTTGCTGTTATACCCAGACTGGGGAGAAATGTGTATTATGGGCCATGGGATATATGATGGTAACAAGAATACAGGCTAACAAACACTATTACTTTTCTGTAACTACTGACTAATTGAGGCTTTCTATACATATCTACAGCACGGTACTGAGTGTATGAAAGACAAATCATAAACACACAGCATAAAATTATGGAAGGTTAGAGCATTGTAGGGTAGACTGACAATTTTTACATCAGATGAATAGAACTAAGAAAATCAACCGGGCAATATCAGTTATATCTTTCTTTGATGTTCTCTGAGGTAAGAATTCTAGAAGTCTTGTCTTAAGACATAACCAAAAGAGTAAAGTTAATGAAGTAAGATTTATATTCCAAATTAAGTAATGCTACAGTAACAATCAATTCAAACTATATGATGACAACTTTTTGGCAACACCTCAGGGGTGGAGCATTTTAAAGCATTAGCATTAGCAAACACAGGGGAACAATGTCTATTTGTCATGAGTAGGAAGAGCAGCTGACCTTGAGCTGACACTTGTATTGTCGTCTGACGGGTGCAGGATGCCGCACTGCGTGTAGGTGTAGGTCGTGTTCGTAGACAGGGAGCCCGACGTCGGCTGGATCACAACTGCCGAGAGGGAAACGTATGTTAAAACATTTCACTAGAATCATTCGCATCACTTTGACTTGAAGTCATTTTCAAAGGGTAATACCAAGGAGACAAATCTACCCATGAGATGATGATAAAAGTTCATTATTTAACATATACAATGATACCAACAACAGCAATAGACAATGTTACATATTACCTAGTCACCTCCTGTCCTGGGTTTGCCAAATGCACCCATAACTATGTTAATACTAACTAAAGGTAAACTTAAACATTTTCTATTGCTACAAGAGTCTGAGTAACCCTTATTGTTCCAGCATTATTTTTAGAACAAGAGACCACCTGTAATGTTGGTCACATTGGATGACAGGCTTATCGTTATAACCCACAAAACTGTACTGTACACCACCTATAATGGGAATCAAACATGGGTTACAGTGGTTACAGCTAGTACTTTGTTGCTACTTCTACAGTAACATGATTATAACATTTACAAGCATTAAATAGCTGGATATCAAGACGAAAAAGGTCAAGCTTAAGTGAAATAAACAAAAATTTTGTAGTAGTGCTATCCTACAGCTTTACTAGGCTCTCACGGGAAGCGACCGAGAGTGGGCACTGAAGACTAACCCTACTGTCCTGGAAAAACGTGAGTGATTTTTGAGTGATTAGACAAGCAGAGCTCCATGATTGGAGGCAATCATTTTTCTCTAGACTATTTTACAGCTGCATTGGTGTATCTGTTACATACTAGCAGTTCAGTACAGCATTTAGTGATGTCAAGCGGACAATTCAGTGTGTGTAATTTGTTGGTTTTGTTGCAGCAGCCAATGCAAGGACTCACCACACAAATTCTCGGCAAGGAAGGACGTAAAACTGAGAGATCGTGTCAAACTAAGGACACTCGTGCTGTCATCGTGATCGTTACTTTCTATCATGGCTGCTGCGTCACTTTTGGACAAATTTGGTCTAGTGTCGAGCTCCAGACAAGCACCTGCTCGGAAATAGTAAGAGAGGCAAAAGGGAAAAAATTAAGGGAAACAAGGAAAAAATTAGCACCTTATTGAAGCACAAATCTTTGGAAACACAGCTTCTAAATTCAAAACAAGGCTTCTAAATAATATGCACCGGTATACCATTTTTTTTACTGTATCAGTAAGTGGTGTATATGAACTGCTAGTATGAATAAGATACAACGAGCACAAACAAGGACATGACAGGACTTTTACACTGTGACATACACGGAAAACAAACATGTAGCTTTTGCAGGACATCCACCTCAGTTGCCTTTGCAAGTATTTAGCAAGCTAGAAGTTAAACATGACAATAAGCTGGTTCATGGTTTAAATTGTGCACAGTATTACAAATTATTGGTCATATGTCAAAGTTGAAGGCCCCTAAAACATATATGAACTGAGGATGAACTGAACTGAACTGAAAAACATATATAAAACACTTTTGGACAACATCTTAAAGATGGTCTAGACAAGAACTATTTACAAGTTGGGCGCCTTCACCATTGACCTTGAGCATGTGTAGTTGAAACTTTGAACCGGCTTATTGTCTTAAGTAAACTAGAAGTTGAAGTTGACTTACATCCATCGTCCTCCTCTACATCGCTGAGATGGTACTCCTCGGTGAAGTCCTGTTCGATGTGGCGGTACCCCTTAATGTGCACGCCGTCCTGCGACTCCAGGACCCCCGCAAGGTTAGGGGTCGCCAGTCTCTGCCACTGGTGCAGGGTCATGGAACCTGCAGCATCATGGGAAGGCATGGAAAAGTTCATAATCATTGATTATGGGTCCTACAATCTACTACACTTTTCAGGCTGTTACTAGCCACCTTTATTTGTACATGTAGCTAATGAGATTTGGAACCAAGGGCATACAGCCAATATATAGGAAAAGAATCTCAGCTTGAAGGTCTTTCTTTGTCTTTACAATTTTAATTTGATATATTCTGTAATATCATTCCAGAGTTGCAGGGTCAGAGTTGGCAGTTTTATGGTATTAAGAAGACGGTAGGATAATCAGACGTTTTCGCAGGATGATATATCAGTAACAGGCAGAACAAACTAAACCTAACCTATGCCACACTCTAACCACCCCAGTTTTATGTCCTAGATGGTATGGCCCTGAAAGGGACAGATAATCTTACCCTCCATAGGTTTCACTATCTGCAGTTTCTCTGGAATGTACGGGCGCGAGAACGACGACCCACGCGAAAGAAACGACAAATGGCTGCCCGTCGACATGATGCTATCGCTCTCATCAGGCGTGGACGTTTCTGAAATGTCCGACTCTCTACATTCTGATATCCGCCTCTCCCGCTGTCGATCTCGGAAGATGTTCTCCGCCTCTCGCCGCAAGCTGAGTCTCCTCAAGGCCGTTTCAAGGTCGTTGGATCCAGGGATGCCTGGTCGCCCCAGGTTGCTTGATTTACTAGAAGTGGTATCCCTAATATGGAGAACAGATGTGACATTGTCAATGCAACAAATTTCACACATCATATAGTATTACTACATTCCACATTTGCCAAAACAAATCTGTACATTTTAGAAATGCATATTTGAGGTAGCACGTCTGATCCTGAATCAAGAAAGGCCATCCCTAACACTGCAAAATAAAAACACAGCAAACATTTAGAGATTTAAAATACCTGGAGAGTGGGAATTTCAAGAAGGTGTATATTTTGTACTTACGTTCCAGTAACGTTACTGTTTTCGTCGTCATCAGCACCGTAGTTCTCACTAGGCGGGCTGCTGGTGTAAGAACTGCCTGAGCCGATGGTGTTGGTGCAGAGCGGACTGTTGCTCATACTGGTCATGGTGGTGGTGGTGTTGGATCCTGGGATAGGTTTCCCAGGGGGCGGCTTTCTCCTGATGTAGCGGACTGTGTCCATCACTCTCTTGGTGTTGGTTCTGGGAGTGGGAATTGATAGAGAAATACTGTGACATTGTCTCTAATTTTGAGTTTTTTTCAGTTTGCGGTTGAAACAAAGGAGTAGGTGGGCAGTAGACAAAGTAGAATTTTCAAAAACACAGTGAAAACTAATTACCTTTGGTCTTTTGGTGAGGGACCTTCAAAGCCATCTCCTATTTGTTGTCTCATAGTGTGTTCTATCTCTGAAGCCAGGGAGTCCTGTAGCAAAGACGAAAAAAGGTTAACGTTGAAAGTAGACAAACTTTAAGCAATTTGTTTATGACATTGGCTGTGATTACGATTGCTACAGACCTGTCTGTATGTCCTATGGACTCCTACGTGCATCCGACGGGTAAACGTATAATTACTGGAACAAGCTTTACATATCCACGGTGTGTTTTACAATATGTAACAACTATACAATGAATAATAAGAAAAAGAACTGTATTTGTTTTACCAGAGGAAACATGCCGGGGAGAGTGCTGCCGTATGGCCTCTTGGTAGAGGAGCTGGGTTGGGTCTTTTTCCGCATCGTCTTTGCCTCCGCCTGTCAAAACATGGAACAAAATTAGCCAGAAGGTACAGCAAGGTAATAGTGTTTGAGATTTCTAAGCACTCCTAAATATTTCTTACAGCATGTTTGTCTTGCTATTTGTATCACATTGTCTTGAGCTACAGCAACTATCTGGCATCTCCCATTTAAGGTAGCCCACTTTTAAGGTATGTATGTTCCTCTGGACTTATTTCTCTCTCTTCTCTCTTTGGCAGTCCGGTCTATTTCTAATACATTGCTAAATTATGTACCTTTAGAACAAAAATTCGCTGCATTTTGGTTCTTGTGATCAGTTTAAACCCATTCAACAGGTTTGACACTACAAGAAACTGTGGCAGCAAAATTAAATAATGGAACACTGACCTGTGCCTCATGCAACATCCCCATGACCTCCTGGTACTTCTCCTCAAGGTCACGGAGCTGTGGAGAGGAAACCATGGCAACAAGATTGATTGACATTCAAATACAACAACATGTACAACGTACCAAGCTTACCAGTACTAGGCAACGAGCATAAATGGGATGGCCTACAGACATATTTAGTACATCTACTTTGCAGAAAGCAGTATCAGAGAAAAGTGTGGTCCTAACCTCTTCTGTAAGTTCTTGCTGTGTTTCTTTGGCAACTCGAAGATGTTGTTGGAGTTCTTCATTCTCAAGAGCAGACTACAGGGAGACAACAAACACATGTTAACATAAATCTAATATCCAAAAAGGAATGATGCACCCTGTATTTTGTCATATCTACCTTGTCCTCCAAGGTCCAGGGACTAGGTAGGTAGGTTAGTTTAAGTCAATGCAAAGATGGTAACCTGTCTTAAAATGCTCAACCAACCTTCTTGAGCTTCTTGTTAAGGTCGATGGTCTGTGCCAGGTAGCTGGTGGATTCCTCCTGAAACCTCGCATTGTCTTCATTCTTCCTCACCAACTCTTCAGTCAGCTGTTTGATTTGAGTGTTGGCTTCCTCTGCAAAATGAACAAACAAAATTCATCAGTATAGGAAGAAAAAACAAAAATGTGTTAGAGAGTGGAAGATGTGTTGTGGTGATTCTGTTGCTTAAAAGTCTGCAATACTTGTGTGTGAACTGTAATGCTAGTTCACCTACATGTATACCCGTGAGTAACCTATAACCGTTGTATTCAGAAACTGGCTATTAAGGAATACGAAGCAGACTGATATATTGGCTACAAATTGCAAGCATACTGTAGTTTGAAACCACAGCCAGTCGACTTGATACATGTACAATGTACCCCTAAATACTCTGTTTTCAAATACAACGGATAAAGGTTACCCCGCAGATAAAGGTGAACTTAGTCTAGCATTACATTTTTGTATGTGTATGTACCAATTGTATGTTAACATACAGTCAAATGTGGACATTGTGTCTAGATAAGGACCACTTTTTGGTGGCCCATTAGATAAGATTTTGCTTATTGACAGTCAAGCATTAAGTTGAAGAATCTTGTTTACAGTGGCCATGTGCCTACATTAGATTTTATTGGCCCACTAGGTAGTTTTGACTGTATATTGTATGTGTTGTGTTATACAATGTACTGTAGTTTATGCATGATTGTACAAGACTTGGTGTGTGAGAGATTGCGGAGTAAGAGTTAGAAAGCCTGTCACAGTGACATAACTTGGGCAGCAATGAGCAAGAAGGCAAGGGCAGAGATATCTAAATGTCCCTTTAAAGTAACTGGAAAAACAGAGAATATAACAGGAATTTTTTGGGCCAGTTAATCACACAAATACATGATGTTGAAAGTCTGATATAGCCCATTTTTCTTTGTAAAGTGTAGACGGAAAGATGAATATCAAGATCAGAATTACTGTATTGAATGAAGTCGTTACAAGGAACATATACAATCAATTAAGTTCAATCAATCAATGTAAGGTGTAATGAAAAAGTACTATACATACATTGTGAACTATTAACTGAGTTTCAAAAGGTCACCATTTCAAAGACAAAAGCAACCAAGACTGACTCTCGGTGATTCTACATGTACAAATGTCAAGCATAATATTTCAGAATTCATGCAGATCTAAGTAGCAAGTTTTTTGTAAGACAAGATTTTTGCAAGTCTAAAACTTCCTGTTGTTATTTCATGCAAGTTACATGTGTCTGATGGTAAGCCTTGAAGACAATAGTGGAATAAGGAATGCATTATGCTTAGCAGGGGACATAAGCAAAGGAAAACAGGATTAAAGACAGGAACAAAAATTGTTTTCTGTGTAAGTGCAAAGGTTGTATACATGCCTGTTTTCTTATGTTATGTAACAATGAGCATGTTCAAAATTATATAGCAAAAATAATGGAACATAATTGCAGATATAAAGCAAGCTTAAATAAAGTATACTCAAACAATATTGTATAAAATAAATATATATAAAAAAAACTTTAGAATAAGCAGCTTGAATGACAGTGTCAGAAAAAATATTCAAGCAAAATTAAAAACATTCAAAGCAAAGCAAGAATTAATGCTCACAAATAAATCAAACAATGATAAACAAATATTAAGTAACATATCAAGAATATTGCAAGTATGTGTAAGTGGTTGGAGATTGGATTTTGTTGACTTACGATGTTCAAATGGTGATGTATTACTGAAGGTTACATGTAGGTGATTGATGATTGGTTACTGTTGAATTTGGTACTTGTATGACATGCAAATAAGGAAGATGTATTACTGTGGGACATATGTAGGTGGTTGATGATTGGCTGATGTTGATGTATGCGAACACTTTTACAACCTCTTGCTTTTAAGATGGCTTCAAGCAAGCCTTTTGCTTCAACTGACAGGTGCTGCTCATATTTTGTAAGGCACTTTAGCTGTGTGAAAACGAGCCATCTTAAGAGCAAAGAGCACAACCACACACAAGCATATACACATAAAGTAAATTAAATGGTGAGAGGAACAAAAGTTCTTCATGTTTCAATGCCTTGAACCACTGTGACTATTAAACTATCAACACTTTTAAGTGATTCAATGGTTGTTATTGAAAACATGAAGCACTTTTTGACCTCCCACTTAAAATAAAGAAAAAAAATGCAGCAGCCGGGGTGCCTCGGTGCGTGCATCAACTGTTCCACACTCACTTAGTTCGTCCTGAAACGTACTTAGCTCCTTGACACAGTCGGAAACCAGTTTGGCCTCTTGTTCTTCATAGTCCACAGTCTCTGTCTTCAACTTTGCAGCCTGGAAGATTGTTCTTTTGGTTAGGAACAAGCCAAAAAAGATGGTATCTTGGGTGCCAATAAGCCAGTTCATGGTTTAAAATGTGCATGCACACTGTGATTCATTATTGGGGGTAATATGCCCCTAACTTTTAAACAGGTCTCATCTAGACCACACTTTATACGAGACATGTTTGTTTATGTCTCAGGGGCCTTCAACTTTAACATACAAATGTATTACCCACAATGCACAATGCTATGCATGACCAGTTTAAACAGTGAGCCAGCTTATAGAGGCTACGTAATAGATTGTATGCCTTAGCACTCATAAACTACAAGGACATTAGCCTCTAATGGCCCAAAAACAAAATGTCATAAAAATACTGTAAGTAGCAAAACGCATCTAGATAAAAGTCAACCATGTTAATAACTACTTAAAAAAAATTATTTATAAGACATGTTAAGTCACTATCAGACAACAAGATACAAAACATCATAATGTTGTGGGTTACATAAACAAGCTAACAGTAACAATACATGCTCTATTCTACCTCTACTTCTTAAAAACATCACAACTCAATCTTGTCAATTAGAACGATGGGTCAGGATGTTACATGTAACATGGATGCACACATATTGACAGTGTCACTTTAACAGACTTTGAGCTAAACACAACTTAGTCTAAAGACATGTTAACACTTAATGAAATGATAAATGTAACAAACCCTATTTGCCCCTACAAAAACTTGTGTGTGTGTTTAACTTTAAGTACCAGGAAGAGTTAAAACCATGGTCAGGAAGAGTTGCAGTCACATATGTCAGTGTAGAGATAGCGATCTTCCAGAACCACAGATTCTACAAGACTGGTGGAGTTCACAATCAGAGTCCCTGTCAATTGTCTACTCAAGAATCACCAAGTCTGGTAGAATCATGTATAGATTATTGTACTGACAGAGATTCTGCTTCTACTTTTTTGTCAACAGAGGTTCCGATCGCAATCTCCACTGGCAAAATAAATCTCCTTTGACAATACAGGAAAGGTAAAGCAGCTTGAGACGAAGCATAATGCAACAAAAGTGCTATATGCCTACTAGTACTGCAATGTTTTATGCAACCAAGGGAAAAGATATATCACAATACAACTGAATACAACAGAAACCCCATACTGTTTTCATGGCCCATAGGGCGTCTAGGGTAGACTCTTTCACAGCCTTCTGCACTGAGAATAGATCCTGACACACATTTCAGCAAAAGAAGCAACAAAGCAATTAAAGAATACCAACTGTTCTAGTCACAATAACTGACCACAAATTCACATCAGAAAATAACAAGCAAAAGAGATCAGTAAGACGAAAATTTGGCAAAACTTAAAGGCCTTAAGCTAGATATCAAAACTCAAATACGCCAATAACCAGTGTCTCCACTCCAAAACTGCTGAAATTCAGCATAACCCAATCATCATACAGATTTTAAACTTAAATGTTGAGAGGCTGCATAGCAAAAAAAAAATTAGCAATGCACAGCTTTATTTAGTGTCTTAAATGACATATAGATGATTACAAAATGTATAAAACAATGTATGTTTTGCTAACAAAAGTATGCATGCCAGAACTGCCAAACCCAGTTATGTAAAGCAACAACATTCTCCTGTCCAGAGCTTTGCCCATGACCCATACAATATACCTTGGAGAGACTCTGAGGTTGCCACTTTTGTGGGCATGGCTAATCAGCTGTCAGCCAATCAGAGAATCAGCTTTACCTTAAGAAAGATATAGGCCATTCCCTGATTGGCCGACAGCTGGTTAGAGGCCACACCCAAAGTGGAAACCTCAGCCCAGTTTAGCAGACTGAGCCTACCCAAGGTATGTTAACGTTATGCATGGCTATAGGCCACTTGTAGGGCTCTGTATAGGGGAATAAGCAACAGAAGCGTATAACTTGGAACTTTGAAAACAATGTCACGTGAACAACTTTTTCAACATTGAACATCACAAATGCATGAAAATTAATGCATTGAGAACTCAGGCTTGAACAGAAAACACAGAACACCTTCTTTGGCATGCATTCTGCTGTACCTTTCTGAGTCTCTCACCTCACAAATTATCTGAAAATTCTCTTCCTCTAAAGTCTTGATCTTCCTCTGAAGGACATCAATATGGATGAGTCCACTGAAAATGGAACAGGTTATGTGAGGACCATACCATTCAAGAATCAGGGGGGCTTACATCCCCTACATTCTTGACTTCCCTCTTCAGACCTGTGGGTAGAACTTGTGGGTGTGTGAGGTTAAAACAGCCACTGACGTTCTTCAAGCCATGTCTGGTTAAATCAGGTTGGTTTGTAGGCTTTAATCTACTTCAGCCACATGTCGTGAGTAGTAAAGGAAGCACAACACAAAACACCATTTTCAGGTGGCAAAATGAGTAAAATCTATAATCTATCAATAATTCAAATTAGAGTTTGGCTTTTGGTGCATTTCCATTTTGCAGAGGTGTTGGAAAAATTTTTACTTGCTTTCCAGACAGAGATTTTGATGCCTGATTTGTAAGACATGGCTTGTGCGAACATGGCTGAATGTTGGACTGTGTCCTGTAAAAACTCACCTCCGACCGAATATGTAGGTTTTCCTCCTCAAGAGTCTGAATCTTCTTGTGGAGCGCGTCAATGTTGACTAAGCCACTGGGTAAAAGCAGTGTTCTGTCATGTCTCCTGTTACAGAGGTGCGGAAAAAGTGCAGGAAAAAAACAAAACAAAAACGGCGGTCAGTCTCCCCTTGCTGCCATGCAAGCCACCTCATGCAGTTACGCATCCATGCAGATAGGGGGCGTCGTTACGTGGGGAGACTTGGGAACACATAGGGGGAGAACAGAGGGAAGGCTACAAATGAAATGTGGTATGACAGACTACAGAAGGTGAAGAGATTGTTCTACTATGCTTGAGGAAAAGATATCCTTATATAACCTGTGACTTTATCTCCTCATTGTGACTCAAAACTTTATGTTACTTCCAAAGGGACATTATCAAACTATTGCAAAAAAATAAAATAACACATTTGTACACAATATCATATTTTGAGAAGTTTTTAAATGATTAATTTTGAACACTTTAACATATGGAGGAGACAAATACTGCAAATATCTACTAGACATTTTATAGTTTTCCAAAAAGATTTTCAGGATTTTTAAACACAATGAGAACTTACTCTAAAATGTAGTAAAGAGTAAGAAAATGACAGATGTTGTTTACTAAACACTGATAAGCATGATTAAAAACAACATGATTCCATGCAAAAAATAGTAGGCAATATGCAAAAATCATATGTGCAAATCTGTTTCCTTTGAAAAAAGCATTTGCAAGCTATATGCTATAAAGCATTTGCATTGCTAACTCATAATAGCATATGAGATATGGCAAGCTCGTTGCGAGATGATTGTACAGCAAAAACCATGGCAGATTCCAAAGCAGTAGCATTATCAGGTTACTAAGCTGTGTTTGTATGATCCACAAAACAAACATCACGCAAACAAAACATACAATGTAAGTGTTGAATGTCATGAAGCAGAATTTGAACAATGACATGGCTGTTCAGAATACAGGGAGTTGTCTTGGAACAAATGGCAATAAGCAAAAATGCTAATAGAATAAGTTTCGCAAAATGTGTGGCCCATTGAACTTTTGCTTTCCTACTTCAGCCTTCCAAGAGCTTCTTGCATTTGGAAACAGATGAATCTAAAATTAGTGTATGAAAAATGATTCAAAACGAAAAGAAAGTTAATAATATGATTGTGGTAGATGCATAAGTTATTTTTGACTTGCCTTAAGTTTGTACTTATCTTTGTACAAAATTTGCAATTAAAAAAAAGTGTGCATAATTTGATGTTTCATGAAGTGCAGCTGGACAAAGTTATGAGAGGATTATTGAACTTTGAAGATGATCTTTTACAGATACACTGGTAGGATAGAGTTAATCTAAGATGACAATTATCAGGAAATGGTATTGTGGAGAAGGACTTTGAAACAGACTTGGGTTCATACACAACAAACATACCATACATTCACACCATTACATGTATCTGACAAAATGTAAGTTGTAAGCAATCTGTGCTTCATGCCATGTTAGAATGAATGCAAGCTTGCCTCTGTCAATTTCTCAATAAAAATGCAATGTACTACAGTAACTCTTCTATGTATGGAAATGGCTGACATTCACTATCTTCTCAGGAAAATAACATTTATCTATAATAGAAAAATGTGAAAATTTTGGATACAAAATATATAAGCAGTCTAAACTAAATTCTCAATCTTGCTTGAATTGACACTTGATTTCTTATTTTATCAACATCAACAAAGATTCCAACAACAAATTTCATTTGCATACTTTGGTAAACTAAATGACATCATTTGCATGTTCGTGATGGTACTTACGTGGCAGGTGAGGTGCAGCTGGAGTCTGTCTCGCTGAGAGACTCCTCCTGGGTGTAGATCTGCAGCAGATCTTCCTTCAGCTGGAGCTCATGTTGGAGCTGGTTGTTCTGCACAGAAATATTTTGCATATTTGGGTAAACTTAATGACCTCATTTGCACGTTTGTGATGGTTCTTATGTAGCCCAATTCACTTTTAATGATGACACCACAAGAACATTTGAGTAATATATCTCAGCCTTCTACTTTTGTGGTGGTTTACTTAAGTATTGACCTCTCTACATCAAATTCACGACACTGCAAAAATGTTTCTCCTTACAATAACTATTTTTTCTTCTACAGCAAAAGAAAACTACTGTGGAAGACAATGAATTTACAGTTTATGACATACATGTATTTCAAGCCGATTAAAGATTACACTGATTAAAGAGCCAAAGAATGATAACACTTCATATGTGTGCACATCTAAAATAGGAACAGTATTAAGCAGGCCTGTCCAAAGTTCAGCTGAATCACATGCTAATGTTTGTTCAAATGTTCATTTCAGGTCATCCTGACTTGATGTTTGTTAACCTATCCCCTGCTACCGACTTTGATTTGAGCATGTATTTAGTAATACGTGCAAGGCTAAACAATACTGACAAATCTCAACAGCATTATAAGAAAGTAATTAAACCCCGGCTGTTTTTCTATGTACAGTGTGTAATGTAATACTGTAAATCTTGAAGTTACTTCTTTTACCACAAATATAAATGAATCTACAGTAGGTCACACATGACATGGTCTATTCAGTAGCAAAGTCCACTAAGTCTTGTTTATGTAACAGTTATGAGTAAGCAGAATACAGTCGTTAATGCTGGTACACCTTTATCCGAGGGGTGTCCTATATCTATTGATAATGGGGTATAATGGATATCACGTCGACGTACATTGGTTTCAAATTGCAATACTTTCAATATATAAAAATATATTACATATTGAAGTTTGAAACCACCGTCTGTAAACTTGATATCCATAAATACCTTTTTTTTTAAACAACGGATATAAGTTACCCCATGGATAAAGGTGAATTAGTGTTAACAAACATTATAAAATATATACCCGTTCTGACACAATCTGCAGTTGTTCCTCAAGGTAATCATTTTTCTGGCTCAGGAGTCGATTCCTCTCCAGCAGTGATTGGCCAATCTTAGCAGCAAGCTCAAGGTCCCGCTCTTTCTGCAGAGGAGGAACAACAGGGGAAAACAATCGTTAGTTTTTTAGGAAACTACACAATACAACACAATACTTATCCTCCTTTATCCTTGGTGAGACTAGACCTAACGCTGTAACTTTTATCTTTCTATCTGAGCCCTAGTCTGCGCTGATTGACAAATTGAATGCATTTTCTCTTAAATGGCACAAGTAGATGTACCAAGATTGTAAAGTATAGAACTATGATCATGACATTCAAGCTAATCTGTAAATGGTTTGAACTCTGAAATTTTCAATTTCAAATTGGGTTGGGAGGAAACAACAAGTTGAAATTAACCTGAACTAATAAAGCATTTGATTAGATGCACAAAACTTAGACTCGTAATTTTGGAAGTTTGTCACTCAAAGTTGCATTTGCTGAGTTGTGTTTTGTTTAACTCAAGAAGATTTAGATATAACTTAAATCATCTACAATCATGATCGATATTCAAGCTTTAGAACATTAAAACTCCCACCTGGCTTTAAAAAGACAAACAACATTACCTTAAAATACATCATGTAAACAAAGCTGAATAGTCAAAAGACAATAAACAATTCATTACATCAAAGCAAAAAAATAGTCCAGTTTTTTCCGACAACGTAATTTCTCAAAAGACTTTAAGTTCTCAAAAGACTTTAAGCATCTTTTGACAAATTACACCTACAACACATGATGGAACCACCTTAATGCCCAGACCAGGTAAAAACAACCCACCCAGGTGCACTTGAGCTATAGGACAAGGCTAGGTAAACAATGGCGTATTGTTTGCCATCTTTGCTTGCGTAGTAACGGACCAGTAGTGTTTCTATAGTAATTTTGGACATGACGTTCTTAAAATGAGTTTCTCAACGACGTATCTGCCTTGCAATTACAAGTTAAGATCAAACGTAGTAGTACCGGTAATATATACTATACAAGGTGGGTAATAATCAAAAGGTAGGAAAATGAGAAGGGAACCCAAAACCTTTGATCCTAGTAAGGTGCTTTGTTAAGAATTGACAAGTTGACAGAACATTCAGTGCACGGTGAGCAAAATTCAGTCAGAAAGCTTACCTGGGAAAGACTATGAGAGTCTTCTTCAACACCACTCTTATCCATTCTCCATTCTGATACCTTTTCACACAATTTCATGCTAATTTAGAAGGATTTTAAACCATTTTTGGTGGGAGGTACTTGACAAGGGTGTTACCGCCGGAACTTCAGACCACCTCAAGTGTTCAAAGGTTAAAGTTTACATATCGACAATTGATTGGTCCGTGAATGATCAATAAGCCAACAAACTTTATGCAAACAAGGACTGTACCATGTGACTCTTTCTGGGGGGGCATCACTCTTAGCCTTTTTCTGGTAGCATTAGACTTGTAAGAGGGCCTGCATACCTTTTTCTGAAGGCATAGCAAGCTACATGTATTTCAATCACTGTTGATTGCCATATGTGATATATGAAGTTAATTCAATATCTTATATTTATGAGAAGATAGAAACTTAGTCAGAGTGAGCTTTTCTGGGTTGTTGGAATTCAAAGAGTGTAAATCCCTGTTGAAAGATTATCTATCTTGACCTAGATTCCATCCAATAGTCTGATGCTCATCACACATTGTTTCAGTTTCTGTCTATAAATATAACCAAACACACAAACATGTATGATAACAAGTCATGAAGATAACAGATGCGTTCCTACAAACATTTTCCTCATGACAGCTCAGCGAATATTTAGAGTTCCCTAGAATTTTGACTTCATTTTCACATTATAAATATCTTTGGCTTTACAGACATTGAAGATCCCTCCATAGTTTGAGGATTGCCTACATGTATGTTACGGCCGACATATGATTTTGACATTTGAATTTTCAAGTAGGCAGTGACGGAACCAGCTGCCGCCAAGGATCTAAGACAGCTTTTTCTGTAAGTTGGCAAGACAGCTAAATTTTGTATGATATGTGCATGACTATCAAAATAGTTTATGGCGGTACGACAATTGGGGGGTAAATGTGGACAGGTCCTGCATGTGTAGCAGTGTAGAATACAATTTGTGGGCTCTCTTGGAAAAGAGACTAACCATAGTTACTCTTTGAGATTGATAGATAAATCAAGTATAATACTTACTTCTTCAAGAAGTCGTGTGACAGCCTCTATGTCATTGTACGTCTTCGTCATCTGGGCCACACGATCCGAGCATAGGGCTGCAATAAAAAAGAATGTCGTTTATATTCATGCTAAATGACCCTTCAGCTT
>NC_049996.1:11916179-11968103 GCF_000003815.2 Branchiostoma floridae
ATATACATACGTAAGATCATGATTAAAGTTACCATAGCATTAGCCATGTGTGTTATAGTGGTGTCCAAGCACCACCAAGTGAGCAGGCCATCTGGTATGGACCTTTTGGCCTAACGGTTATGATGATTGGTGAAAGCTGGCTGTCTATTGGTGGACTGCTATCTCTTGGAGAATCTCCCAACTTGATGGTCTGTCAATCAACCTGTTTATAAGGTCAATGACATAGCCTAAAGTACAGGCCTTCAATTTGGTAGCTGAAATCAGATGTGGTGAAATCGTAACAAAAACAAGTCTCAAACACAGTCTTAGGGTAACTTTTTTTTATCAATCAGTTCAACTGTGCCACATGAACAAATTCCATGCAACAAACAGATGATAGATAGGGGGGGTGGGGGGGTTGTGGAGGGAGAATTCTTGTCTATCTCACCTTGAAAAAATGTTGGATAATAAAATAGAGACCGAGACCTACAAAATCTCATGTGTGCAACTGGGAGGCTTGGAGAATTTTCCTTGACAGCAATGTCATCTACATGAGCAAGAGGTCAGTTCCTTGCCTAGGCAGTGACACTTAAAAATATGCAGGCAGGTAAATTATAGGGTGACTGAACTGATCTGAACAGCTCACTGCTTCTTGGAAAAAGTAACCATAGCATCATAACATGTACAGATTCCTAGAACTCGTATATTGACTGTCATGCAATATATCATCCTGCATACACACAATATTGTGTTATAAAGTAGTATTGCAATACAACCCTCAAAACACATGCTACAATACCAACCTCTTCACACCAATCCTTCACACCATCACAACAAAATATCCCCTATACATACACGTATCCTTCTTGTTCCCCTTCCACTATGACTACAATTAGATACAGATTATACAAAGGCTGTTGATAAAAGGTCAGCACATAGGGATCCCAAAATGGTGGCCTCACACATGTACCAAATCCCAAACCACATGTCAATCAAAGGCTATCTCATAGTAATCTACCCAATGGAATTCTCATCAGTGATTGGTTGGAATACCTTCTCCTAGGTTTTCATCTAAAGCTGGCCTCTGGTATTGGGGTGTGCCTGGTTGCTTGCTGTGGGTAACTACATATGAGTGACCTAAATTCTGTGCTATATGCATTATGGTCAACACTAAAGGCCGCTGCTACGGCATGAATATATGCATGCACAATGCTGTACTCTATTTTCCAGGGTCAGATACATTTGGATACGAAAGTGGTTATGGCAATCCAAGAACAGGCCAGTTTCATCAACTCATGAAATTTTAATGTTAGCAGATGGACGTTCAAAATGATTGATATGTTTGTGGTATACTGTTTACATGATAAAGATTTCTGGGATGTAATCTATTAACTATTCATGTAGCACTCTGTTTTTATCCTGTATACAGTTTTTATTTCAAGGAAACAAGAAGCTGAATATTACTTGTATAATTGTCATCTAATTAATATGTAAATCATCACTTAAGTTATCTACATACCAAAAATCATGACGATTAACTACATCTTGAGTTATTCTCTTTCTAGCCTGACTAAAATTGTGCCAATAGCAGCCAGCCCAATTGCAGAGGGCAGGGGTCAACCCCAGCCAGAAAGAGATTGTGTAAACACAGGCTATTCTCTTTTACTTCTTTCAGATTATAAAAAAAAAACACTGGCAGCTGCAGTTACAAAGAAAATTGCTAGTGGGCTCAAACTTAACCACTTTTTACACCCTGCTATTGTTATTGTTAGGACATGATCCTTGTTTCATGCCTAATTTCACAGTGATCTGCTGATTTCACAGTGAGTTTTCTAGGAACTGCCTCATTAGTTTTTAATAAGGCTGGGAATTTTTTAATGGAAAACAGCTTAATACACAATTATCTCATTCTGGGTCAACTGGTCATCAAGAGAAAAGGTACTGTATAAATACCAAAGACATAATTGCTTGTTTTTCACACTTTCAGTTTGTGCAGTGAAAAAAAACATTAGCAGCACTCTGACTGCAACTACATGTATAAAAGAGGGTCTGCATCAGGACATTACCAGAACACTTCAACATGTCCTGAGTAGGACAACTTTCAAGTGGTATCTTATCTTGAGCTGTTGTTAATTGGCACCGGAACAAGAGGGGCAAACAATATTGATTCTTACTTCTTTGGCACTAACTTGAATTTCTTGAAAATATGGTAAATCATACGTTGCAATTCCTGCAGTGGTTAAATGGTAACCTCTTCACTACAAACTTCAAACTGCCACAATAAAAAATGCTTGTAGTAAAAATAAAGGCATTTACAGTAAGCTGTTGTCATACATTTTGTAGCTTCAACTTTCTTAATGTGCAAGAAATTGTAACCTCTTTAGAACCTTACTGATAAGTCTTTAACACTCAGCAGGAGATTACCAAGCTTTCATCACCTTAAAATGAAGTTAAAAGGCTCTGACTGGGGCTAGCTCAGATAACTATAAGTGCTTTCTTATCCTAATATTCTGTGACACTGAGAGCTAATTAGCCTCATTCAGGGGTTGAGTAACTACCAACAGAGGGACTTTTTAAGGGCATTTCAATGTCTTTCAAGAGTCCTTGTGTTGACCTATTTTTGGGAAAAATCAATGATTTTTAGGACATGAAAGGTGTTTTGGTTGACAAGAGTTGATGTTCACAACACTTGAGTCATGGTACACCTTTCCTAAGTGGTTGAGAACATGGGTAAACAAATTAGGTTACCTATTCAGGCCATGGGAAAAACAACAACAAGGGAGGGCTTCTCAGATCACAGGTAGCATACAGTAGCTTGAACAGTCCAAGAAAGTTGCCTTGATACATAATTATAAATCCTTTGGACGGTTACAGTTTTTAAGAACTCTATATGATTATACAGCCAAAACTGTACATGTGAACACCTTTACAATGTGACTTCTTTTTGATGGTGACTTTGATGATTTTCTCATTGACATTTAGAATCCTGTCTACAGCGACCATCTGCCCACATCGAACAGATTTCAGAGTGGTCTTCTCAGGCAGTTTGGATTGTACAGAACTTAATACTTCAAGGAGTGTTTCATGTGCTTATGTTGCATTGTAATACATTGCTGCACTGTTTCTTTGCAAGAAAGTAAAGCCTGCATTTAGCTAGCTAAAAGTGGATCAAAATAAACACATTCAACAAATACTGAAATAGAACCTCCACCATTATAATCTTCTGAAGACAACAAATGAGGTCACATATTCAGCATCATTGGTTTTCCTTTCACTCTTCCAATGTTGTTTTTCTTTCCATAAGTCCTCAACAAATTCTACGATGGGAATCTTTTGAAATAGACCTTAAAGGGGTCCCATGACTTTAATTCCTTAATCTAAAAGCCTTTTCAAAATCCCTCACTTGCATGCAAGAGCATTTCCTAGGGAAAATTTATGTTCTTTTTCAATTCACCTTTCACTGGACTGTGGCGACAGTTTTTGAAGCTTGCATGAAAAAGCTTGAATCTTACTCATAAACCAAATTTCTTCAACACTTTTCTCAGAGCCATCAGAATTTTTTATCTGACACTTGATTACCTAATTAGTCTAGTTAAGTTATTTTACAAACAATAGCATAATGAAGAACTACAGTTGACAAAAGCAGTTACACAGGAAAATGGCGAACTTAAAGGTACTCAGATAACACTTTAGCCATTTAACGTCCCAGTAATTGCAGTCTTTAGCCTACTTAGTGATAACAAATTGACACATTTGGACATCTTCTTTATAATTCTATTCACCTGCTAAGACAAGAAGAAGAGTCTTTACCTCATTGTTTAGTAGACTTCTATGTCACTCTTGCTAGAGGCTGTCTGTTTTGTTTTGAAGATCACACTGTTGTTACTTATGCCTTTAAGCACATTGTTATCTAGCCCTACCTCGAAGCAAGGAGGTTTTGCTTGAAGCAATATACTGAACTCTACAAAGTTATCTTGATAAATCCTTTAAAAATATGCCTTCTTGAAAATAAAAATCAAGCACTTAATACTCACAACATGCCTGTTCCTCTTCCATGTTGAAAGTGTTCTTACCTAGGTGCCTTTTACAAGCACATCACGTACAAACTCATCGCACTTTGTGAGTTTTAACAAAGAGGCCATAGTAGTGATATCGCTCGGAGGCGAAATTATCCACGGTTGTTAGTCGTTTGTTTTCTACCTGGTCGAAGCTCGCTATAATAACAATGTAACGACCAACGTGATGAATGCCTGCGGGACATAGCATTGTCAGGTGGGAACAACCATTCCCAAAAGGGGTAGTTTGAAAAAAAAAGATAAAACTTAATGTGTTACATGCACTTAGTACATAAGTCTGTGACTCAAGCAAGATACTTTCTTAGTTAGATAAAACCATCTTGTAAAAAAAAAAAAAAACGTTGACATTCTATTATTTTGCCCCCTTCCTAATCATATTAATGGACTTTCCCAAATTTTCACCATCCAACATGGGTGCATGAATGACTGAACATGAACTAATGTGTATATGTGGCAGACAAGTTGTCAGCTGAATGGGTTTGAGGTTGTTTTAATGAGAAAATTGCACCGTAGGTGGGGCACTTAGACTCCTCTGCTATCACACCCAGGCCTTATTTGTTTACGACACTTGAACAATGCTTGCCCACAATATAACAAGCTTGCATCTACATATCTACAACATTCTTAACATCATATTGACTTAATAATCATGATATCAGCCTGCTGCCTGGTTTCCACAATGTCAGGACCAAAGTTTTTTCCGCCAAATTTTTTATAGGTCTTTTTTTCACCAGATTTTTTAAAGGCCTGTTTTCACCAAATTTTTTAAAGGTCTTTTTAACCAAATTTTCATTGCTGAAATTAGCATCTTAACTCTCGAAAACAAAATTTTAAACATCTTCTTCATAGTCTTGGTTTCAGCAAAATCATTTTGGACTTCAGATTTTTTTCAGTCACTGACAACAGGTAGCAGATGCTATCTTAACTTCTGACTGTTTACAAAACTTATCAAGTTCCTTGAGTAAGTTCTGAACTTGGTATCTTATTACCAAGATGTCGAACCTTCATCTGTTTTCAAATACATCATAATTTTATCATATATGATGCAGCTTATCTACAAAGCTACCTATCAAGACTATCAGTTTGTTTTCTGCAACGATAAAGTCTTGAAATCCGCAAGGTTATTCTTCAAGATTACTTTGTAATCTTCTACATGTACATGTGTGCATTCTCATAACCTTTGATATTTGATTTTTCCTTTAAAATACCACCCAGCCCGAAGCAAACAATATCTTATCCGCCCGCCAATAAAGAATGCTTTATTCTTAGTCCTCGTGCCCACGATATTGGACTTCGTGTCACTTAATCAAATGCTCTTGACAGGTGGATACAAGACAAGCTATAGTGTAGAACAATCTTGGCTGTCCATCACAATTAGAAGTTCCACCAATGATAGCATTGCAGTTAACAGTTCGACCAATGAGAAAGTGGCTGCATGTGTGCCAAATATTTGCATTTTACTTTTTTTATTTCACATGTCTACATGTTGAAGGGGGTTGGCCAGGCTATTACGTCATGTCTGTGTAGGAGCCAAGTATAAAGGATAAAAGTTGCCTTCTTATCAATGTGCAAACTCCACTTGCCACAAAAAAGGAAATCATCTCTGGTAAAAGTTAGTCAAAACTGCCCAAGAAGACCGATCAGGGGACTGATAAAAAATGGTCTCTGTGATAAGGTGGTAATTATACTTATAGACAGGATTCTTAAAACTTGACTTTGTCAATGATGACGAGAAATGATCAAGAGACATTTTCTATGTAGCCTGATTAAATCTCACTTATAGTAGCCTGCCTAACATCCGTCCGGCCTCCTAGAAGCCCTGGACAGCAGAGTTTGTGTTACACAGACTAATTCTAGGGAACCAACAAAAAGTTATCACATTGGCCAGATGGTGCCAAGTGCTTTTGTGAACCCTGTTTGCAACTCAAAGTCAACACATACAAGGTTTTGTTGTTTTGGCTATCCCAGCCTTGGCTGTGATTGTTCGGCCATGTGTGGACTACGTGATGAGCAGCACGATAGACAATGCTCCCCTGAGACACAGCTGTTATGGCCTGCTGACACATGACGTAATTTGACACAAACTTTATTTCATGGGTGACATCCTCTAGACATCCCAAATATCGTGTGAGCCAGTGAACAACATTCATCTTGTTTTTCATCTAGGGCATCCATGTTCTAAGACTATAAAACATTTTTGTGATAATTACAAAATTTTGTTGTTTTATGAAGGATGCAAGCATTGTTCCTTCAGCAGCCAAAAGAGCATCTCTTTATTAAAGGCTAAAATTGATGCACAATACATTTACCATCCATGAAATAATGTTTTGTGTGATATAAATGAGAAATATTGGCAAGACTATATAACTGCACCATGTACCAGCTGTGCACTAGTCCCAACCTTGACCTATCCCTGCTTCATTACCCATCTAGGACAATGATATATATTGTTATGTCTGATCAAGGGATCATCTCAACACAACTCATCTACCCTTGATAAAATTCTTATTGCTGTACAGTTCTCAAACTATTTTAATCCATCTGAATGACGATTTTTCAGAGTAAACAAACAACTTCCATCCTAGTAATAACACATTAACAAATAGAGTGGACCCTCCAAAGGGCAGTGGAGGGTGTTGAGTTGAGTGCACAACTTTCATGCTGACAACACATTTTCTACCCAGAAAAACAAGAACTTTGTAGATGTTCCCTTTAAAATGATGATATGGATGGACATTGTACATGAAAGGAATGGTCACTTTCACTTTGACTGTTTATCATTATTGATTTGGGATCGATCCATGTGTGAGCCAGAAGTACTGTAAAAATTACTAACATTTGCTTTACCCACTGGGTAGCCTATCTGGTTGGCAGTGCTGTGACCAATGCTAATTTGTTTTCTTCCTGTTTTGGGAATCACAATTTCATACCAAGGAAACCACCTGTTAAAGATAGTCTCGAATTTCTTTGCCCTTAAAAAGGGAAAAAAATTCAATTATAAGGCAGTACAAATCAGATGTGTGCCCTAGATGTCGAAAATTGGTCATCACAAATACAGAGCAGCTCACAAAGCTGTTCACACAAAATTTCATTGGCAGGCTTAAATAAAGAACCTTTCCTGGCACAACATATAAATGTTACACAACATGCCAATAGGGACTTTTGCTAGGCGGCCAATAACAAGTGTTAAATGGCTCCTCAATGCTAATGATATACTGGGACTCAATAAAAATATGGGGATGCATCAGACATCCCAATCGAATCATGGAACTGCATGCCTAACTGTACACCAAGGCAACACACAATGCATTGTAATGTGAGTTATGCACACTTGGGTCAAGGATTACTATAATACTAATGATATATATCAATAATAACGTCTGTTATATTATAAATGTTTAAATGGACAATCACATAAGGTAATTGTACTGTCTCTCTAACTATGAGAGGACACATGTGTCAACTACCCAGATCATTTTCAAGCCCCCTTTCCCCTAGACACTATACATACATGTACATGTATATTAGATAACAGCTGCCTATATATAGGGACACAATTTATAAAAAACCTACCCTTATCGTCGTCAACTTCTAGCACAGCCTCCGTCATAATGTTATCATTATCATCCAAAAGTAAAATTTGTTCATCAATGTCCTCTCGCAAAATACAGTCGGACAAACGTCTCAATCCGGAACGAGACATCTCGCAACCTTCCTAACTCGACGGTCGCGCTCGTTGAAATGACCTTCCATTGTAGAGGATCGTAGTTCAAGTTTGAACCCAAAATATAACCCAGGAATTCCCGAATAACAGGTTGTACAGGGAGGTTGGCACGCTCACTGTTACAAACACCCCCAGCAAACAAGAATAGGGGATACCTTACCACTATCGTATTACCGCTCTTTTGGCAGACTGTTCCATTTTGCTCGACCCCTTTGTAGTTGGAAGGGGGTACCAGAGGCAAACTAGGCCATTCTTGGACATGCAGTAATCTCTTTGAATTGCATCACCGTTCCATAATCATTGATTGAATTGCTGTTATTCCCAGAGAAAATTTCAGACATGTATTTCTCAAGTTAACAGTCAATGGAATAATTCCTCACTTTCAAATCTTTCTTGACACTATACTTTTTGTAGTTAGTAAGCACAACCTGTATTACAAACAATCCTCACAAAAGTTGAGATAATAGCTTCTATCCATAGTCACATGTCAATCTTTAGATTCTGTTCAAGCCTTTAGCTTTAGACTTAAGAAAAAAATACTGATGGTTTGTAATGCAGGTCACAAATGTTTTAAGTCATGCATATACCACAAACATTATCCCTCCTAAAATAGAGTGGACCCTCCCGAGGGCAGTGGAGGGTGGTTTTTGTTTCCAGCGGACATTCATCACTGTAAGGATAGAACCAACAGCCAGGCAGAATGCTTGTCAGCGCCGCGTGGAAGAGTACCCTCGCGCCAAGGCGACCGCTTTTGTCCAATGTTTCCCGGACTTTTGTGCAGAACCTCACTTGTACAACAAAAAAGAGAAAACACCTGCACTGTGAAAAGGTAGGCCAATTCAACTGTGTCAACTAGGGCGATACCCCAGTGCATGATGGGGTACTGGTAATATTTCAACCTGTGACAGAGAATTGAAGGGCTTTTTGGGGAAGTTTAAGTGGTCGGAAAAGAAAAATCTGAGGGCAAAGTGGAAAGGAAAGCCTATCTTATATCATATTCCGTTAAAATCTCATTTCTGGGACTTTTGAAATTCCATTGCTGTGGTTTTATCCTTTAAAGCTAAAAATATATGAATGACAAATGTTGGAACTGATAATAGTTTTTATTCACACATTTTGTGGCACTCTTTATTCTGACATTACATCATTTTAGATCAAACTCTTTAATCTATGATAATTAGAATTTGATTCAAGCAAGCAATTTAAACTTTGCAATGCTTTGGTAGATCTTTGGAGAAAACTTTAACAAACTTTCTAAGCAAACCTGATCTTGTATGTTATTGTGAATGTTTAGGATAAACTTTAAGGACAGTTAAGTTTCCCATGTATTCCGTAGAAAAGTACTTCTTTATGATAATATTTAGATTAAAATCAGTTATCTTATAGAAATGCACGTATGATTAAGCCTTGGAACATTTAATAAACCAGTCAGAAGATTTTACAATCTGACGCATCTAAGACTGTTGATATACTGTTAAAACTGTTATATAATATCACTCAATTCCGTGACAAAACATTAGATATAGAGATATTGATATAATATATGCTGGTTAAGTGTTTAACTTTGTTGTTAAGTGACCATAAAAATTTGGGCCTACGTGCAGCGTTAAGGGTAGACATGAGGTAATGTATCCATGTGACGGAATGTCAGGTCGTAAATTCGAGCCCAATCCCAGCACCTCGCTGTACGCGTGACACTGAGTGGCTGAGAAGAGAGTCGTAACTCAACGGTCTATTGTTAGACGTCCTGGGCTTGACTTCCTTCTCCTGTCTACATGTATGATAGCATTTCCTACTTGCAAGAACATATGCCAGTAAAACAGATAACTGCACAATGATTTCAGGTCTTTGACTTTGACTTAGGTCTTAATTCTATGGTTGATTCTTTAAAGAATTATATTCTAAAAAAACAATTGTATTTTCAAGTCCTTTGGGAAAGCTGCACATGTAGCTATTTGGCATCAAATGTGTATTCGTATGTTGCTGGAATAGGCAGCAGCATGCTGCAGTTTAAGATTGATGATAAACAAAATTAATGAAATAGTGGATAACTGAAGGAAACAAGCTTTGTAGTAACTTTGCTTAGCTGCGTAAGACAGAACAGTATCGAAGATTCGATCCACTTATACTAGCATGGACCCTTATTCTTTTTGAAAGTGCAGGGGGATCTTAAATGTGCTTATAAATTGTGGCTCTTCGAAAACTAAGGGTCCTTTGACTTCAAGTTCCATCCAAGAGGGACGTTCCTAACCGAAGCTTGGTACTCATTTTCACCTGAGACAACTGATGAAATAGATGCAAAGTAACTTTCCAAAGGGCACAGTATTGGAGCTCGCTTAGGATTCCAACCCATATCCTATAGATTCTAATGCCAAGAAAACCCTAACCACAAAACCGCCGTACCACAGTATAACTAATGATGTGGTCAACCTACAGAATTTGGTTCATGACAACAAAACACTTCACCGTCAAAACACGCAAACACGAGGTCTGGCAGAGCTGGGCTTATCAGGCCTGAGGTGTAGATGTGTTTGAACAGAGATGAACTATCAAATTTGAACGTGCTCCCTTTCACGTACGCCACATAGGCTGAGGTCTGCGGACTGCAAGGCATCCTGGGAAGGGGATGGCTACTTCGCGTGCACGCCCCTTAGAATGACACGAAAATACTATTACGATTACCAGGAAAAAACTACAGGACACTGAACAATAGGTTTTTACAAAACCACCTTTTCTGCTGATATAATTTTATTAGACCTAGTTGAGGTGTCAATATCATACTGAGAAAACTTACCAAGACTTCTAAGAAGTTACAGACATACAGGTGTTTTCTGAGAAAAAGTTTAAGGCAAAGATTTTAATGAAGGTCATACTCATAGTCATTGTTCTAAACTATCTGGTTTTTTGTGTTTATCTCTGTTTTTGTGTTTATCTCTTTTTTTTTTTCTACAATAAACTTAAAGTTTGGTACACTTTGCTTTGAGGGGCAATGCTCCTTAAATACCTTCATGTACAAACTTATCATGATATCATACATAGGTACATAAGGTAGAAGCAAACATTATAAAACTTGACATGCATCATAGTTCCATTTCCTTATGCTCAAATTGCTTTCAAATGATATACAGAATGTACTAAAAGTTTGCTAAGATTCCGTAAAGTACAAAAGGGCTTAAAAAGTTGCAGAAAATGTCCAAGCACAGGAAGTCATGGCTTTGAATTTGATTGTCTAGTTCTTGTCTTATCACAGCACTTATTGTGAAGTGCATATACATTGTACATGGTAATGGTCTCCTCTTTCCTTATCAAGCACTGGCCAAGAAGACCACCCAGGGGCATGTGAAGTGTGGTATATATGGACAGGTGGTCAGTAAAGACAGGATTCTGAATGCTTGTGTCAAAGGGATACATCATCTTAGGGACCATAAAAAAGTTGTCTCATTGGCCAGGTGGTCACTTATGTAGAGGTGGTCACTAGTAAAGGTTTCCTTTTTTAAGAATCCAAAAACACTTCCAAGGATAGCTTGCTTCAAAAGATAGTTTTGAGGTTGTTTTTTCCCTGTGCCCTCTACTTTCAAACTTCTGTTGTGGTCGCATTGTACAGGAGGTCCCTATATGCAAAAGTACTGTTGTCACTTGTACACGTAAATCTTTACAGAACAGATGACCTGGTGTCCATGCCACTCCACACGTAAAACCTTAACAACATTACCTTATCACAGGTACACCTCACACCTGTGCAAATTAGTCTTGTAACAGAGTTCATTTCGTAGGTCTCGTTCACAAAGGATGGACACATGGTATGTGTACGAACACGATCTTTGCTTAATGGATAATAAAATGTTTACATGATCTTGTGTTAAGTTTCAAAACAACTGTAGTTCAATGCACTTTTGTTGGGGTATACCCCTATATTCTAACACCCAAATGTTCTGACATCCCTATGTTCCTGCATCATTATGTTCCAACAACCCCAAACCCTAACCATAATCCTAACATAGGAGGGTCAGAACATAGGGCCATTAAAACATAGGGTCATTGAAACATTATAGGATTGTCTGAAAGTAGGGCAGTCCTTTGTTTTGGGTCTATCGAGCATTTCCTGTTTTGAACGAATACAGGGTCAGGGTCAAAGAAGTTTTGTACCCCTCATCTCTTCATGAAGTTCAATGACTTTCTTGCTGTTGGTTCACTGTATAAAATGTACTTTGCACAAACAACAGGATTTAAAGACACTGCACTTAATATTCTGTATTACTGCTACATGTAACATTCAAAACCACCTGCACTGGACAAAGTTTGCCTGATCTGAAAAACTTCTTCTTTCGCAAGGTTAGGTGAATATAGACATCCTTCAAGCCGTGAAGCGATGACAACACAACACTACTGTGTACCTGCTAAGGCTTTCTTCATTACAAATTTGTAATTAAAAAGCAAGCCAGAAAGGCGTGCTTCATGAAAAAAAAGGAGAAAAAGTAGGTGTTGCACATGAATGTATTTCTTGCCAAAAGTCCTGGAAGACTAGTGGTGTGACAGAGGCCTTAATTTGTGGTATTTTGTGTTAGATAGATTTGTGGTGAACCACAACAAGTCCCCAGCAATATCAAGACAGAATAAATGTTTTCTCTCCATTTCGTTTGCACTATGAAGAATTTGATTGCAAAAAAGATGAGGAGGATTCTTTCAAGCCAAGCAAATTTCAAACAATCAAGAACAGTAATTTATGCAAGAACACTAGACCAAAGAAATATGCAATAGTACTAGCTTCCTACAATTAACAAGTGGTTCAAAGTTATATATCATACTGCATATAATTTAATCACAATGTGATGTTTGGATTTGTAACAGAATATAAACACAATGCTGATTCAGAAATATGACTTTACAAAACTTCCTTATGATCAAAGTGTTGTAACTACCAGCAAGCCTAACTAACAGACTGTCAACCACAACAATTGTCTTGGACTTATTTGCATCAAGTAAAGAATCTATGCTAAAATGCTGTCAAATCAGTAGACTGCTAGCAAACAAAATTGAAAATTTTCTATTTGAAAAAAAGTCTAAATCTGACTGATTTTACTGAGAATACAAAGTGGTATTAGCATACGAATGTTACATCTGGACAACATTTATGTTGGTAACGTTACACTTATTAGCTTGAAGTTGATTGATATTCAAAACATTATGTACACTATACAACAGAGGCGCAATAGTACTGAATGAGAAAAGGTGAACATGATTAAACTCACAGGAAAACCCACTGTCGCAGTCTTCCAGCTCGCCATCGAGCGTGGCGGTATCGTAGTGAAAGGCTCGGAGCTCGAAGTACCCGCTGCCCGGTACGGTCACCTCCAGCTGGAAGTCCCTTTCCTCCAGGGAAATCCCATTAACCGTGGTCATCATCGTGCTCACTCAATACAAACCAGCCAAGGAGATTTGGGAAAAAGCAACTTTGAAAAATTTGGGGCCATAAAAGTTGCATTCGAGCTACGACTGCAAGATTCAATGCAAAATTTGGCGTACTGAAAGCAAAACAAGAAAAAAAAGCAGGAAAAATTGTCGGTCGTTGCAGGTTTACATTTTTCTACCTCACCGCGGACTAGACTGAGAAACAAATGGGCTTCAGAGTTTAGGTCAGACCTAGTCAGCAGTTTTTGACTCGAGGCGCGCGGGCTTTCGTTGTCCGTTTCTGAGGGAAACAAGGGTGGTTCTAAAGCACTGAGCGAACATGTGGTCACGAACTAAACAGACTGTACCATTATTGGTTCTCTCATGGGGGTGCACTAGGTTGCAGATAAGATCCTCTTTTCTATCCTTTAAAATTGTTTTTAAAAAACAGCATTGAAAAATATTAATTGTTTTAACTATTACAATAGTAATTCTGAAGAAGTTACAATTCTTTTTTCATACTGAGGTTGGAAAAAAATTGGTATCTTCCATTGAAGTTGCACGAGACTTGCAAGTCACGCAGCGACCAAAGTCAAAACTACCTGAGTGTATCCTTCTCTGGGATATGAGTATGTAAATACTGTCATTAGCAACAATGGAACACTTTCTAATCTACGATGGTGGGCGTAAAGCAATGGATAATGTGTAACTACAGGCACTTTGACAATGGACTGTGTGAATGGCAACAGAAGTTCGCAATTACAGGGCAACTGGTGAAAACAAACTCATAAATATTTTTTAACACAAACCATCGATTTGGGATTCTTAAGAAAAGGAAACGCGATACCTCCTGGCCAATGTGACCACTTTTTGGTGATAATTTTTCCCATTGAGTCATGATTGACACAAGCATTAAGAATCCTGTCTAGAGTGACCATCTTTCCGCATAGACCAGATTTATCAGTCCCCTAGGTGGTCTTCTTGAGCAGTTTTGATGTATACAACAGAAAATTGTTCTACAACTCCCTTAAACTTTTTGTTGAAGGCTTTTTTTAGAACTTTCCCATTGTCTTTTTAGGTATTGTTCTTTTACATTACCTTTGAAAAGTTCCTTGTTTAAAGAAATGGTTTATAACGTTACACTTCCAACATTTATACCGTCCATTACATAACGATCCATTATCCACGTAAAAGTTGGCGCCACCATGTCGGCTAAGTGTTCAGTCACACAACACATTTGTTCAGCGTGACATAACAAAGTCTAAGCTGACTTCTTTGTGTATATATACTGTACATAGTATAAAACTTGCTGTTGTCAGCAGTGCAAGTAGCAACCATAAAATTTCCTTCCAAGTGCTTGCGGCCGAAAAACAAATACCTCCTTCATCCAAGACAACACACAAAAGACGAAGTTTGAACATGACCGCACGTACAGTTCTACTTGCCCTCTGGTTGACCTTCACCTTGAGAATATACCATTATTCAAGACACCAACAAAGTTGTCTTTAATTTTCTTTTTTTTTTCTTGAACAAATTTCCTCTGTGCAAGGCCACATGGACCACTTCTTGGCACTGAACTATCCATTACTGGAACAACTGGCCTTTTCCATATGTCAGAAACATCAAGAAGTAGAAAAGCTTGACTTACTGGTCCAATAGGCAAAGGCTGCACAGAAAATTTCCTACTCTATCTATACATTTCAATGGTTTTGATCCACTCACACAGGAAAGGACCACTACTCTCTATATCTATATCTATATAGCCGGTACAACCGCCCTTCGGCATAACACACCAGCTTCGCAGGCACGCGGTGCGGCAGCAGCTGGTTATATTACACTGAACGATCCTTGCGATAAGTGTGATGGGCTCTTTAATGGCAGGCAATGATGATTAAGAAGATGATAGAAAATATTCACTTCTATGAGAAAATCACTCTTGGCCTTTGAAAGAAGACTTCTCAGTGATCAAATTTTCCTATTCTTTTTGGGGGGTTGAGTTTGGGCCTCCTTGTGGCATGATGATCCTTCCAGTTCCTGTATCTTTTGTTTGGGACATGGTGTGGTCTTGACTTTTGGTGGTAGATAACTGAGGAAGAAGTGGTATAGGTTTGGGCCCCCTAGCAGCATGCTCTGGTACTGCAGCCTGGGCATTTTTTTTAAAGTCCGAATATCTCTTAGAAGAAACTTCTCTTTGTCCTGACAGAGATTTGCACTATGTCTACCTTTAGCAGCTGCAGCCAGCAACAAAGGCTATTTTTCTGCCAGCCCTGCCCTTTTGAACTCAAGGTGAATAACAGAAGTGTTAACACACAACACATACATGTACAATGGACATGTACATGACCATGGTTACTTATTAATGCAGTCAGCATAAGTGTACATGCAAGTATTTAGTTAGGGCGGTGCACTACATTTGTACAAATGGCAAACAATGTCCAGGTAACATACACTGGATCTCTCAGTGTTTAAGCAAGGTGGTATTGTGGTTAGGGTTGTTTACTTAGAATCTAAATTTAAAGGTTATGGGTTCAAATCCTGAGCAGGCCTCAACGTTGTTTCCTGAAGAAAGGCACCTATTGTCAATTTTTAGCTGGTTGTATAATTAGAGACGTTTCCCCATAGCGTGCAGGACAATACTAGTAGTATATATTGAATAAGCACTGTGTCAGACAAAATTTGCATACCTAGACTCAGCCAGTGTGAGTGTACATAGATGTGTATAGGATGAATCAATCTCATCAGCTATGATATTTAATGGGATTTAAGTGTACACAAAAACCACAGTGATATATTTTAGCAGGGCTTAATGTTATTTTTACAGTAGAAGGAAACAAGAGTTTCTCATGGTGTTAAACAATGGAAACAATTCAGTAGACAGGTCACCTGGGAATTAAAATTACAGCAAACATGTGAAGACATACAGTATTTTCTACTGTACGTAGAACTACTATTTCCACATCTGTTGCACAAGGAGTACAGTCAAACCTCTACATAACAGGAACACAGGGCCAATGTGATGACGGTTTCAATTGGATAATTTTCCCATTGACACAAGAATTAAGAATCCTGTATACAGTGACCATCTGTCCACATAGATCAAATGTCATTGGTCCCTAAGTGGTAGTTCTTCTTTTCCAGTTTTGACTACTGCGCTAAAACCAAGCACATGTACCATACCTGTAACCTGTACAACAGTGTGCTTCTGTGCCATGCTGTCTGCAGAGGTGCCCTCCCCCATTCCAGGATATCAACATGACATCACTGACTTCCTTTCCCAACCCTGTCTAATCTGCACCACTACTGATGACTCATTCATTGAGAAGCCTTTTCCCTAAAGGATGACTGGTCTTTCCAGTTTATAGAATAACATAATTTGCATGTTAAAAGAGCATAATGGATGCATTGACACTAAGTGCATACATCTGTCTATTGCAAATTTAATAAGCTTGTTTATGACTCAACTTTCTGTTTGTGAAAGTTCAACATAAAACTGGAAATTTTATGTTTTTTGTTGTTGTTGATGCTGACATATGTTCCAAAGGAATGCTGAATTATGTAGATCTCTCCTTAACAATAATTCCTTCTTTCATTCTTTTTTCTGTCATTCATTCATTCATTTATTCATTCATTCATACTCTAAAACATTAATTAATGCCTTTATACCTTGTAGACAAAACAGGCACATCAAACAAGATCCTTTTGATAATAGGGACACATAACGCTAGTTCACCTTTATCCGCATGGTAACCTATATCCATTGTTTTTAAAAGCGAGGTATTTACGAATATCTAGTTGACGGACGTTGGTTTCAAATTGCAATATTTTCATAGCATTCCAGGCTGAAACAGACGTCTGTCGACTTGATATCCCTAAATACTTCGATTTTATATGCAACGGATAAAGGTAACCCCGCGGATAAAGGTGAACTAGTGTTATAACAAGATATTGATTAGACCAGTATCATTCTTGGTCTAGTAATATACTAGTATTCTGCTTACTTTCATTTGATCACTAAGCATTGTTATGGTAAGCTTTCACAACATTTAACTGGGTTTATCACAGTAAATAAAGCAATGAATATTGGAGATCCAACTAGCAGATCTAGAACAATGGCTTGTGATGATCAGGTATACAGATGTAGAATGAAGATTCTATTGTTGTCTGTCTGATACATGTGAATGTGGTGTAAACAACAGTTATTATAAACACAGAGATAAGACTGCTAACCCATCTGTATTCAAGACTGTTGGCATGAAGGTCTATGATTATATTCTAAATAGCACAGTAAGGTGTAAATTGTAGGGAATGAGATGACCCTTGAATCAGGCAGACTACAGGAATACTAGTTAAGTGCAGTCCTGCAGTTCCTTTACTTTTTGATAGGTGGCTCTGCTGACTGGCAGCCTCCTTCCCGTTTGTGATACATGCAGGGTCCTACATGTTCTTGAAAGACTTATTGATCGACAAGGCACATAGAAGTAAATGTTAAGGATATACAATAGTAAAGAACTGCATTTCTCCAAACTGTGCAGTACATTTGTACAGTGTAGATTCAAATAACTAGTGTAGCTTGTTTACAGATCTAAATGCTACATTGACTTTACGTAAAAGTGTGTTCACACTAAATCACTAAAACAAGGAATCAGAACTTACCAAAGTATTTGAGCGTTTCCTCCGCCTGTTCGGGCGAGAGGTCTACGGGGGTGTCCGGCGGGAGAGCCGGACTCTCCAACCAGTCCTTGTTCTCGTAGCCGAAGACGGTGTCGGCGCGGAGCTTGTAGCGCGGGATTTCCTCCTGGATCAAGCTGATGATCTCTACCTCGGGTAGATCTGGGCTATTGCAGAGGTCTGGAAAGGGGGAGGGGGGCAGAATGGTTCAATCATTAATTTGACTTTTTTTTTAGAAAATTGTATATCAGGATGGCCAGGGTTGGACAAGTCCCCTAGCCTGATTGTTCACGGCAAGTGAAAGCGCTGATTGGGCATGTGCAATTTTGTCCTATCCCACTTGTCCGATCGGGTAAGTAAGGTTTTTCCATGAGAGATTTTTATATACTTACTTGTTACCATTCACAGTCATAGCATCAAGCATTGGTCAACACAGAAAAATAGAGCCAACAATAAGAGAATTCCATTGATGGAATTGAAAATAATTAGCTAGACAAATGTCATTGATATGTCCAAACAAGTAAAAAGTTAGTTCGGGCAAGTAAATTTTCTATGTACTTGCCCAATAGGACAAGTGAATCTTAGAAAACTTGTCCAACCCTGAAGATGGCATGGGCACAATGAAATCTATGGCCTCACTAATCTGATTAGGCATTTCCTAGAATAGCCTGCATCACTCGAAAAATAACTGGAGAAGATACTGCTGAATCATTTAGTTTTGCAGTGGTTTTATTTTAGGGTAGGAGGGAAAAGGATTTTTTTACTCATGTGTCTTGAATTCACAGTAACAATACAACAGGTGTCATAAATTTGCACTGGAGAGTTAACAATGAAAATTGCAAAAATAAAACCACCACAAAAAGTTTTGCAATTAATAATATTTCGACCCTAGATTTATCTTACTGAAGGTATACTATGTATATCTTCCTTATTGCCTGTAAAGAAAGCCTACAATCAAGTTAAAAGAAAAGGTTTGCAGCACCTTTTCCTATTAGGTAGAAAAGTTCTAGAAGAAAGAGAGAAACACAGAGCTTTAAATGCATATGAATCATCTACAAATTTTAGCCACCTTTGCCCACAACATGAAATACACTCAAGTCATATTTATTTCTTGTTACCATGTCTGTCTTTGGCACCATTTTGGTCAGCCATTCTGCTTTTCTCTGGAACTGAATAAAAGTAAACAAAAATGTATGTAAAGAAAAATAAGTTTTCTCCAAATTTCTATGTAATGGAAGCATATTAAGAACGTTGCCCTTTCTATAATTTCTGCAATAATTTTAGGGTATCTAATGCAAAGGCCCCATGCCCCTTTTAATAACCAAAGATAGAGCTGATGACTTCAATACCATACAATTTTTGCTCAGTGCTCGGAGCAGCCTTTTTTTGCAGAGATATAGCACATTTTAGTAATGGAATAAGAGTATAAGTCTAATAGTGTAAGTCTTATTATAAATACCTGTCAGGTACAGTAAAGATACACATTGACGGTCCAGCATTTCGATATTGTACCTATTTTCATGGCATTGACATCGTACATGGATAGGAGGCTTTCACCTGACCTAAGCCTATTCAAAAGCTAACCTGGCAGTCTACCATCAAGACTTCTGTATGCAAGACTTGCCAGATGGGGAACAGATCATAAACTAAAAGTGAGTGAGCACGCACTGGTACACAGCGCCAACTGTGACTGGTCACGTTTGGCTGGCTTTGACGCACTTTCCTAACTCACTGTCTCGCTGCCCATTACTACACTAAATGGAGAGGCCGCGATCAATAAAAGTAATCTCCCTTTTAGTGTGATTTCTGGCTGAAATGACTGTCAGTGACAGGGAAGTCTTTTCTGTTAACAGTCCAGGTTTTGTGGGCTTATGGTTATATGAAAACACTCTCAGTGACAGTGGAACGGTTTTCATCACCTTCTGCTTTCTCAATATTGGCCTTCTCATCATGTTACACCCACTTTCCGCTAGAGTTTGCAACCACTGAACGACTGCGGTGCAACGTAAGATTTCCTGTTCGAAAAATTTCTAAACATAGAACAATTTTTTTATTTTTGTTGTCTTTTATATAAATATATGTAATGTCAAATATAAATATATGTAAGGTCAATACTTAACATCATATTCAAATCCTGAAATGAAAGAAAACTCAAATGTAATTTTGCTGACTGAATGGTTGCACAGTATTTATCACCATCTAGTGGAAAGGAGAACTAATCTGTGAAAGTGACATTGGCTATTTGCCTATTTTAGGCAATATCAATTGAATTTCTTGGTTCTAAAATTAAAAGAATACTATGTTGGCAGATTAAGTTGAAAATAGTAGTCCTTTGGTACAGTGTATGTACAGTTTCAGGTCAGTTAATATATCCTCGCAGTCCCCTCTGTCATGTCTTACATAAACAAGTACTAGTAGATCCACCACGGCAGAGGCTCTCAACTAAACAGTAACTTTCAGTTACTCCCTAAAGCCTGACCTTTGTAGTGACACCATTTTCCGCTCACTTCCTGCCACTCATATACACTATCAGTTTATTCATAACTACAAACACAAAGCAACCTCCACACACGGAAGCATAAACAAATATAAACGATCAACCTTTTGTATCTTGACACAAAAGTGCAATCATTTTGCTTGCAAGCAGGCCATAACAGTTGATCCCTTTACTCTGATAATCAAACTTTATGACTGGTAACCCAAGATGCATATAAAAGCTCTTAAAGGAACTGATTTAATCAATATCACTCAAGGTCAGACATCAAGCTCCTGTCCCTTCAGACGATGATGTATATGTTCCCCTTGGCACAACAATGCCATCAATATGGTACACACCTTGTGATTCGCCAGAGGCAACACAGATTGCTATTGGACGGCATATGGCCGCTCCATTAATAAAACCAATGACCATACTATTTTTGTCTTTTTTTTTGTTGAAAACAGGAATGGAAAAAGAAAAAAAAAACCTTAGTTTTAACTGAATCTGAATTTTCTGGCTGATTCTGTCTGAGTATTTTGTGTGACTGTGTGTGCGTGTTGAGGGGGGGTCGAGCATTTTGACCTGAAATTTTATCTTTACTTCCTGTCAGTCTGTGGTTATACTTATTTCCCCAGCAGGTAGATATGGTCTAAACAGTCAAATGATTTCGTACAGCCTTTATAATTCTATACCCTGCATTACTGACAAAACATATCAGTCATTGTCTGCTGGTCTGAATAGGTACACCACAGGGGATTGAATGATCTCTGACATTTATGTGGTGAAGGGAGAATGACCATATAGCATAATTGTACTTTCAATCTACTGCATTTACATCGTCTGGCATTTTGACTCTTGCAATTTAATAAGATTGAATTGCAGCTTATGAATGAAAAAAATATCAAAGGGATACCATCAGATAGACATACATTTTGTGGTTAAGTTGCAGTATATCACATGTGTTGCTATTCTTCAATATATAATTCAAAACTTGGATCCTAGTGTTGTATTCTAGTGGCATTGCCAACTAGACCATGACTAATTGATATAGATTGACCGAATAAGAGTGAAAATTACGTGCACTTATTAGCACTGTCTTTCAACAATGTCAAAACATGAAACAATTTTAATGATAGAGCTCTATATTGTGGCAAATTCATGTGTTGTTTAACACACCATTACAATGTTTGTGAAAACTGACATTTGAAGGTATGTTATATATAATTCATACAAATGTTTCAGATCTATAATGTCTTGTCACACCACTGTCATAAAATTAAACTAGCTGTCAAAGACATTATTTTGGCAATAGCAATTTTTCCCAATTGTTTTTATCCATTTGTCCTTGGTGCTGAATTGTTACTCTAACAACCAAAAATAAGGCTATTTCATAACTTTATGTCTTTAGGGCCTAGAAATGTTACTGATATGTTTCCAATTACGGTCTTGAGTCAGTAGGTAGGAATTCTCTTTTATTTTTTCAGGGTTTGACCAAAGCGATCCAACAAAATATAGTTTAACAATCGTAAAACCAAAGTATAAGGTAATTTCAATCATATTTCAAATATACATCATATAAGCACAAAAGAGAACATGTTAGAAAATACTTCTGTCTGAATCACTTAGATGTTGGATCAAAAGTTTTATAGATATGCCTCTTGTCAGGATCGGCAATTTTTTGTGGAAAAGAAAATGGAAAATTTTTTTCTAGTCAAAAGGAAAGGGACACATGAGTCACATTCCAAAACAGCTCACAAAAATCATTTTGTGCCTTTACTATATGTTTTTGTGGCCATTCTAAATGATGAGTAAGAAAATAACATAAATGATAAATGAGTGATAATTTGATAATGGGTGTGAGTAGATAGCTGAGGTATCTAGCTGGGATATAATTGAGTTATCTCCTGGCTGTAGTGATTTTACTTGCAATCTGTTATCATGCCATTTTCCATACAAAATAAACAGTAAAACAACAAATATTGGAAAATAAAACAAAAGTCTGTACTTTTCATGACATGTTAAAAAAATCAACCTTGCACAATGTTTTCAGATACTACAACATATTGAGAATAATGACATATTTATGATTTGATCTCCTGTGAGTTGACCAAAATAAAATCGTTGTTTTGTCCAAAATTTCTAGAACAATCCAGACTATCTAAAATCAACAGAAAAAAGCAACAACTTTGAAATTGGCAAACAGATTGAAAAAAGGTCAGTAAAACTGAAGTATTTTGCAATGACCAATGTGAGACTGCAATCAATTTCTTTGTTCATGGTACAAACAAAACAAAGGCAATTCGTCTCAATTGTTTTTGCCAGCATGGTATAATAATACCTCGATTGATATGCATGGCTTATTTCTGTACGATACAATAACAATACCACATGTACTATGCATTCTTTTGTACGTATACAGACTAAACCTTATATATTCTCATTTTACACTATGGGCTAACCATTATTTTTGAATATGGACAATGCACTAGTTTTGTGGACAGATCACATTACATATACATTTAGTAAACGTAACAATAGACCTAACAGATGCCATACTTTTATGTTCTCACGGATCAGAAAAATTCATTTCTAAAGATGACGCTGCTTGTAAGAAAAGCGTACAATAGATTTATGATGTATCGACTGGTATATACAGTATATGTTCAGCCATGTGTTTTATACACATTGTTGGTATATAGACCGTCAGATTGAATCTGGTGTTAAATATGCATGTAAAATTCAATTGTTCCTAAACATGACTTATTCAAACCCAATCATGTCTCATTTTCATCTAGCAGTGTGTCTCATATTTCCACATCTTTATAGTACATAATGTAAGCATCAATGCACATGATATCTATCTTTAGAAATCAACCAATTTGTAGCAAATTTCTTTCGGAGAAAGCTGTAAATATGGTTGTTTTCCCCTTGTAAACTTGAAAAATACCACAGCAGCTTTTGGGCAGTCTATCGAATTCCCACTTCTCTATAGTACATCAATGCACACGATTATACATCTTTTAGAAATCCACCGATTTGTAGCAAATTTCTTTCTGAAAATGCTGTAAATATGGTTGTTTTTTTCATGTAAACTTGAAAAATACCACAGCAGCTTTGTACTAATGGTTCCAAATGTGCACGTCTCTAATATTAACACCACATATTGACAACCAATTCATCACGTGCAGACAGACTGGACATTAAAGCGTGAAATTTTCCCTACCTTCGAACGGCCACTCCACTATATCCTCCAATGTATACACTCGTTTTTTTCCCACGGTCTCAACCTCGAACGGCCACTCTTCGATTTCTAGGTCTTGCATTCACGATATCACAACCCCATTTTCCCTATTCGCGTATGTTCTGAAATTCTGAAATAACGCTAGCTACGCCCCACCAAAAACGAAGCCGTCACTGCTTGCTATTAGTCACTTCACGTGACAACTACTTATACGCGTTGTGTAAACGGGATGTTGTGCAAGCTCCCGCGAGCATCTCGCTTTCAATGCCACGCAATTCTCCGTCTGAATTGCACCAGCGAACGCATTATACACACTAATGGGACGGTTCCGTGATATATCTGGTGCCGGGGTGCCCCAGGGGCTGCTGGGATACGTCTGTCCTAACATCGAGGTCGTAGGGCCACCTTAAATGTGTATCTTGTTTCCTGTCCCTTGTACGTAGGACAATATGGGGTAATGTTTATCTACATTTTGATCTGTGATTTCTCTGATAAGCTGCTCTAATGAATATAACTGTCTAGGCTGATAATATAACAATTTCTAAAAGCTAACAAAGTGACTATAGTATTGATTGAGCTTGTGCTTGTCACTGTTTTCATTGAATAGTGATCTTTCTGCTTTACAATTCGTTGCATTGTTTTTGTCAACAAATGTCATTGTTAATAATCCATTTAGGTATTGCAAAGTGCTTTTATCACCCATTGGCCATGTCCCTTGTGAATAATGATATTGAAAAATTGTATAATTATTTATGATGTAATGGATGTCTGGGTTACATCAGATTTGCTCCATTTGTCTAAACCCTAAACCTAAATCTAACATATAGGTATCAGAATGTACATGTAGGGTTGCAGGAACATAGGGGTGTCGGAACCAGGGCTGTCTCTAGGACCCATATATGTACCTCGGTCCCTGCCGGATGGAAATATTCTTGTCAGGACATACAAAAACTGTTTTTCATTTTGGCAACAGCAACTTTTTCTATGTCATTTACTGATGTATTGTGTCTGTCCTTGGTGCTGAATTGTTAGTCTAGTAACCCAAAATATGGCTTTTTCATAACTTTATATCTTAAATGCCGAGAAAAATTATTGGTATGGTTATGTTCCTCAAAAAACAGAATTAGTAGGTACTAAGATTCATTTTTTTCTCCAGATTTTGACTGAAGCATGCAAAAACTTCAAACAAATCTGAACTTCATGACATGAAACTAATAAAAATGTATTTTCGAAAGATTTAAAAGACAGAATTAACAACGAAAACTATCAACATGGGCTCCCACATGATGAGTGGGAAGGGAAAAATTCAAAACTGGAGACAGCCCTGATTGGAATATAGGATTGGCCCATATCATATATGCTAAGATGATGGGTTCACGATGCACACTGTGTAATCTGTACGCATGCCAGGACATACAATATTTACACATCACTAAGCCCCTCTCTCCTACATCCCCCATGAGTCCATCCCTGAGTACCATAGTTACCTACACAAACACAGCAGGTAAAAGCTTTTGCCATGATAACATGGTGTGCTTCTTTCTATTTCAAGTGCAACGCCCAGTTTGATAGCACTTACCCATAGAACATCTTAAAGTAAGGCTTTGAGGTAATGATGGGCATCATGTGAAGACCCAAATCTGGATGGTAAGTACATGTACCAGACCTCCATGTTGAAAGGTATCATTTTTGGTGTGTGTGTCTGTCTGTGTCTGTGTTTTTACAATCATATGCTACTTATATTCAAAATTACAATAGTTTTGGCCATGAACCATAGTCTGACCAACCACAAAATGAAGAATATATCTTACATATAACATATAACATTTGGACTCACATTCTTTACCAGCCTTAAGTCATGTTTATTCATACATCAACGTAAAGCGTCCTTTCTATAGGAAAGGCAACAATCATAAGGTTACAACATGCTGGACATGTTGAAAAGTTTTCCTATTATAAAATCCCACAGAACATGTGCATGCAATAATAATTATTTTCCCCACACATAAGGGACAAGGTTAAGGACTCTTAAGACCCAAGGGCAAACCACTTGCTCTATTGATTAAACAATGAAGGGAACATTACTGTCATTGTGTGTGTGAGTCTGTGAGTATCTTGTATGTGGCTGGAATCCAGATTCATTTTTGACTCAGAGTAAGTGTGCATCCCTAGTTATATCAATAGCAGTTACTCAAGCAACTGGATATAAGTTTTGACCATTTCCAAAACCATATCAGTGCAGTTTCCTGAATAATTTCTATTTGGCACATCTTAACACCTGAATGTCTAACTTGATGTGTCCCTAGTTATTGGAATACACTGTCACTGAGTTAGCAGAAAGTAAGTGAGTGGGAAGATGACAGCAAAAGTCATGACAGAAAGTAGAGTTCAGAAGTAGTAGAACTAGTTGTTAATCAGACATGACAGTCCAGGTCACGGTGTCAACATTTGGCGGAAAATTTACAAGCTAAGACTTATATGTTTTTATCAATCATCATCAAACAGGAAGTAAAAAATGTCAAGCAAAACGACTTCCCCTCAAAAAGAATTAGGAACCAATTTGAACCCAATACATTTCCATGAAATTTAGGGGCCTCCAGGTGAACGCAAACAGGAATTCCATTTCAGTCACCCGCCCGCTTTATTCCCTCTGACGTCAATGCAGAACGTAAACCGCTCATTTTGTATTCCTGTCGCACTCTGGGACTGAGATTAAGGAAAGCCAGACTGGCTCCTTGAGGTAATCAAACGGCAGTGTCTCCTGCAAAATTGAAGAGCTCTCAGGTTTTCACCATACGGATCACTGCATGAATACAGGTACAGGCAATGTTGGTTTAAAGGAGTACTGAGTTAGCTGCCAATATCACATTTTTGAAATCCTTTATGGTTCAGCTTGCCGTTGTCAATGTTTTTTATACTCATTTTTTTTTGTTACAACATTGTGATTCTGTACAAAAATGTATATGGAAATGATATTTTCAGTCTTTTCTTCACGTATTCTAAGATATGTCTTAACGTAATGTAATTTACATTACCTTGCTCTTTATTCATCTACTTGTACTTCATCAGGTCTCATCAACTGAATCTACAGGTAAAATATCAAGAAAATTCTTCCATCCCATTTTGACATAATGCTTTAATAGCCTAGTTCACCTTTATCCGTGGGGTAACTTATATCCATTGTTTTTAAAGACCGGGTATTAGGGCTATTCCACTCTTGGAAAGAGATCAAAACTGGAAATTTGCTGCAGTGCCCAGGGAAGCTGCCAGGGGGCTAAAAATCTAATTGTATTTTTGAGAGCTCAAGACCTATCAGCATTATCATCAGATATGACTTAAATCCAATCATACCTTTTGGAATTATGCTGCTTAACCACAATAACATTCTACCACTACAAATGCTACCAAAATCAAAACATACCTAGACTTGCAAAAGTAAAAATCCAAATCTATGCCAGTGTCCTGACCAAAGCCTGTCCAGAATGCATTCTGCTGTAGTACCAAGGAAAGCTGCTAGGGGGCTCCAAACCTACTGATCCTTTCTTGATAGGTCAAAACCTAACAATAGACTAGGTAAGAATTCAAACTTGACAAGGTAAGAATTCAAATCTAGTGTCCATGCTCACCTGTAAGGCAACTGACGTCTCGCAGTTCCTTCATCGAACCATCACGACTGGAGCTGCTCGGAGACGAATCGGCGAGCTGCCCAGGGGAGTAGTCGTACAGCTCATCGGTGGCCAGCTTGCCGACTGCACGGTGCAGCGCGGGAAAACCGCGTCACAGCCGGGGAGCGAGCAGAAGCCGTGGTTGCCGGTTGGCTGTCGTGTTCAACTTATCCGTCTAATGACTGCAGAGACAGAACAAAGGAAAGAAAGGTTGTTAACAAACAGCTTGGACTTGATGGCTGTTGTGTTCAACTTATCCGTCTAATAACTACAGAGACACAACAAAGAAAAATAATCAGCTTGTTAACAAATAGTTTGGACTATATCAGGCTGTCATGATATTACATATCTCATAACTCCATGAAATCTCCAAGAAATCTCTTGAATTCCTTACTTTTTTACCTTTGCCAGTATGGCTTTAAGGTTATGCTTTGGGATTGTTTCCTTAAATGTTCTCACCGATTCTGTCTAATTTGCAATATGCCACTTGCCGTCACAAGTCAACAGATGTGAATATAGCTGATATTTGAAGGGACCATTTTGGGACCTTTGACCTAACTTCCTGTCAGTGCCCTTGACATGCATAGGTCATGTGCATAGAAACCAACTACATGTACTCTACACTACATTCAAAATAATACAATAACACACAAGCAAACATTTAAAGAACAGACATACCAAAAAGAGGTAAAAAAATACATGGATGTTGAAGCAACATCACACAAACAGGTTGTTTTGGAACATGATCAAGGTTTGACTTCTTACCTGTCTAAACTTTTCTGTAAGGTTAGGGATCAGAGAAATAATTGAAAAGAGCATCGCAAAAAAGCTTCAAACTCATTTTCAATGCTGAATTTACACAACTTTTCTGAGTTTCAGAAAACTTCTTTCCTGGAGCTCTCTATACTTAATCTTGCGGACTGGAGATCTTCCAATGAGTACAAAAGGCAACTGTAAAATGGAGGGAACTACAGACACAGATGAAAAGCCACGCCAAAATGTACTGGAAGTCGGCAGGTTTAATTTACTGAGCTCTTGAAAACGTCACACTTTGTATACCCAGGTGTCATATATAACCTAATTATGTCATAAAAATTGATTGCAAATGAAAAGTCCAGGGACTGACCAATGAATTAGAAGCTCTCTGTTGGAGTGTATTTGAATAGTTAGGTTTTATCATAGCAAGATTTGCATAAGAAAAACATGTTATCAACGACTTTGACAGATATATACGTTGTCCAGTCCTCCAAACATTCGGAACAAACTTACATTGCACACGATGTGCAAGACGATTTGGTCTGCAGTTTCCATCACTATCAACAGAGGGCATTTCTACATTGTACTGCATATGCATGTAACGTTACAGTACCAGTAAATATAGTGCATGGAATTCTTTGACTTCAGCACAGGCATGATTCTTGTGGTAATGTACATGTATCAGGTAACTATAATTTCCAGTTACAATTCTATTGATAAATAGTTTGCATTATCATTTTGGTGGCCTTCGCAAGCATTTCTTAAAACTACTGCATGGAAACACACCCATACTTTCATGGACTTTCAATATAGCACACATTTATATCAAATTAAAAATATTGTACCTTTGTCAAATTTTCTAATAAATTCTATATAGAAAATACAAAAATGATAAAATATAAGTTTATAACTGCATTCATACCATTTAAAAAGGGAAATATGTACTATGTGCATGCCTACAAACACATACAAACACATAATCTAATCTTGTAACATTACCTTTTCTTATCAGTATCATGAACACAATGTAAACCATGGGTATACTTGTGCATGGACACACATGAAAGCTGAAATTCTAATATATAATATCATAAAGCTCATCAAAAATTCATCACAAGACAGGCTTACATAAATAGAGGAATATCTTACACAACCCCACTGCTTGTGCACGTGACCAGTCCACTCACACTTTAATCAATATTGTGATTTACATGTACAGGGATGTTCCTTGCAATTCATTTAATACCTTTGACTGCAGTATTGCATTAAGCTGCTAGATGGTGCTTTTGTTTCAGCACTAGTACTACTATTACACCATCCAGTGATATTGTTTTGTGAGATGTCAACTATTCAACTGGGAATCTGTCTTAAATGTTTAGGGATTAGCCATCCAGACAATTCCTAAACAAACGCACAATTAGCCTGTGTTTTATTTTTGTGTTTTACTTTAGTTTTACAAATCTTTGAGAAAATGGAAAATCATTAATTTTGTGACATGTTCATTTTTTTCCATAAACCTCTAAGATAAAATATCTAATGAATGCATGTAAAGTTTCTTCATGCACATTCCCTATTCATCAAAAGAACAACAATCATGTAAAGTGTACCTTTTATCCATATCACATTTTGTATGACCTTAATTGCCATTCACCACACATGCATAAGTGCATCATTACTGATACCCACACAAATAAATGTACCACTGTGCATCTTCAACACAGCAAAAAGAGCAAAATCCTTTCAATTGTGACAGAAATAATTCTTTCATATAGAGTACATTTTTTATACTTACATACAATCTATGAGTCTAAGCATTTCAATGCAAGCATTGCCAAATGTCCTTCCTTGGCCTACTCTGGATGGTGGATGGGGAGGGGGGCGCAACTATAACTGACCAGGAATTATCACAGACTCAGATACTGCAACTTTTCTAAAATGATAAAATAAACTGGACTAGACACATATACCATAAAGTAATAAACAACACACTCACCTACAATCGTCATAAAACTACCAGATGAAATTTTCGATAAAAACTACAAAATCCATCGTCAATTTTGCCACACATCTCTGCCATGTGTTCCATGCAACAATTAAAAAAAACTGCCGGCGTAAACTGGCACGAGTAAATACATTAACGCACAAGTCAAACAACGCGTAACTGCGTAAACGATCAGCCGGCGCCTATTTCACAATGTCAAAGTGATTACGCAATCTTACCGGTAGGCAAGGTTGAAGGTATAGCTGCTGTAGATAGCCACCATCCTTCATTTTACGGCATCATAACTATCAAAAACTGACAATTTGTCTAATGTGGTAAGATCCTAGATCTAGTTACAAGCCCTTGGTGTGAAACCATTCCATCCCTGAGCTAGTTTTGATGAGCATTCAGATGGGTGTTTAGTAAATAGGTCTGAGTGAGTGCTACGTGCCAACCTGCATGTGCACAAGTCCAAAGGGCATTTTTTTGTTATCTCTCATCAGTGAGGAAACAATTATAACTGTATAATATATGTGTATTTATCTGATAATTGAAATGGTTTACAACCTTGGAAGCTACTAAAATATCATGAAATTGATATTTTCTTTGGTAAATTTTATGAGTGCACTTTCTGTTCATCTGTTCATTTAGAATTTACCATAAAGAATTCTCAAACCAAAAGCTATTTTATTATAATAATTATGAGAATTTCAATGCAGTCAAACCTGTACAATGACAACATCTAGATCTACATGTATATAAGGACCACCTGGCCAATGTGACCACTTTTTTTTTTTTCCCACAAACACAAGTATCCTGTATATATTATAACATTCCACCTGTCCACATAAACCTGATTCTATTGGTCCCCTGAGTGCATGGTCTTCTTGGGCAGTTTTTACTATATAATTCTTTGAATTTTATTTCTCCATCATTCACTGAAGGTCATTGCGTGACCTTGGCTACTGAAATGTGTAACTCTGCAAATGGATTTCTGGCCAGTTTCAACAATCTGGTCATCATTTTCATCTTCACACAATCTTCTTCCTGCCTCAGTGATGGTATTGAACTTGAAGATGGCATCCCATGGGAAATATAACCGAATTTCAATATCTTAATCTTGTTAGATACGTGAGACGCATGTTAGAAGCTGTCCACACTTGTGCTAGAGACTGGATGTCTGGTTTACAACTTACTTTACTTTACTGATTGGCTATTTCCTAGAGCACCCTGCCCGAACTGCTCAGGGCACCCTGCCCTAACTAGGGTAGATGCTAGAAAAGCAAGTGCGGTACCACTCTCTCGTCATTCTGATGAAGACTTTTGAATAAAAGGTCAAAAACGGTAAATCGTTGTGTCTCAGCCACCATCCTTCTGATGCCTTATCGACTAACTTACTTTACAGTAATCACAGACACCATCATAAGGGTCTGCATACCGGTAACTTGTCTTTTTCCTGGAGGCTTTTAACATTTACCATTAACTGTAGCCGGTCTGCTTGAAATCAAGCATTGTAGGTAAATTACTCTTGAAGGGTATATAATTGTTTGCACTAATTCTACATGACATGACATCTGTTGTTCTGAATTCATTGTTAAGTTGTTAAGCATTATTGACATATTATTCTTATCGTGATTGCTCAAAGGTCACAATGTCTGGTTGTGACTTGTGTTCATAGAATGGTTTTGCCGAACCATGAATGGAGCAATCCAATGAACCTGTTCTCAAAGTCAATTTAATGTGAGTATCCCCCATACAGACCCTCATCATGTGTACGACAAAGATTTAACTTGTACTTGTAAAAGAAAAAAGGTGACTTAGTTTTGGTACTGCCAGTGTTTATATTTTTTCAAACTGCAGACAACAAGCAAGATAAAATTGACCTATAACATCTATTACCATAATACCGGTACATTTACGACGATTTCTCTAGCCATACTGATTTGACAAATTGTCAACGCATCATTTTCTCCAGTTACATGTTGCTGTTATAGGTTACCCTTGCCACTTCTTCTGTGTAACTTTTCTGCCACTCTTGTCCTGCTAAAAGCGTAATATTGTAATTGTAACACGCCGCGGAATTACACGGCGAACGGGCGCGTGGTTGGGAGGGGGTACAAAATACCGGTAGGAAGAAACACGGCACAATTAACTGCCACTATGTAACATCTATTATCATAATACCGGTACGTTTACGACGATTTCTCAAGCCATACTGATTTGACAAATTGTCAACGCATCATTTTCTCCAGTTACATGTTGCTGTTATAGGTTACCCTTGGCACTTCTTCTGTGTAACTTTTCTGCCACTCTTGTCCTGCTAAAAGCGTAATATTGTAATTGTAACAAGCCGCGGAATTACACGGCGAACGGGCGCGTGGTTGGGAGGGGGTAAAAATACCGGTAGGAAGAAACACGGCACAATTAACTGTCGCTATGTACATTTATACATCCTCTGATGTTCCTTCCTTTTCCGTCAGTAAATGCATAAAACATAAACCTGCATGAGCATACAAAATGTCATGAGAAAACGGACGAATACTGTCAAGAATTTTCATTTAACTTCTGTCCGTCACAACCGCTATGACGTAACACTTCACTGCTAGCGTAGATATAAAAATGGCGGGAAAATGGCTGCGTACGTTCAATTTTGCCCATTCAGTCGTAGATCCGGGCTATTATGCAACGGTTCTTCACACTTTTACATGAGTTGTAGGTCACCAACAGAAATTCAAGATTGTTGTTGAATCATGTTCGTCTTGTGCCGTGAGCATGTGTAATTATGATCTATAAATTTGGCAATAAATGTGACAGTGTGTTCGTCCCACGACGAGCTGCCTACCCCGAAAAAGATACTGAAAACTTTTGGCCTTGTTGTCTTCGAATGCATTGTTATCGATGCTTTGTAAATGATGTATTGGACACCTAGATGTCTGAAGTGTGCACAGCTCAGAAATAACTATTGTTGCATGTGTAGATCTCTTTAAGTTCCAGTATTTTTAATCTACCGGTATAAGTCTTACTACCGGTATTATGCCAATGCATGTTACATTTATACATCCTCTGATGTTCCTTCCTTTTCTGTCAGTAAATGCATAAAACATAAACCTGCATGAGCATACAAAATGTCATGAGAAAACGGACGTATACTGTCAAGAATTTTCATTTAACTTCTGTCCGTCACAACCGCTATGACGTAACACTTCACTGCTAGCGTAGATATAAAAATGGCGGGAAAATGGCTGCGTACGTTCAATTTTGCCCATTCAGTCGTAGATCCGGGCTATTATGCAACGGTTCTTCACACTTTTACATGAGTTGTAGGTCACCAACAGAAATTCAAGATTGTTGTTGAATCATGTTCGTCTTGTGCCGTGAGCATGTGTAATTATGATCTATAAATTTGGCAATGAATGTGACAGTGTGTTCGTCCCACGACAAGCTGCCTACCCCGAAATTTTAAAAAAAGTATACTGAAAACTTTTGGCCTTGTTGTCTTCGAATGCATTGCTATCGACGCTTTGTAAATGGTGTATTGGACACCTAGATGTCTGAAGTGTGCACAGCTCAGAAATAACTATTGTTGCATGTGTAGATCTCTTTAAGTTCCAGTATTTTTAATCTACTGGTATAAGTCTTACTACCGGTATTATGCCAATGCATGTTACATGTACTATAGCTACTTTCCAGTCTCTAGCTCGAAGTGTATTTTATCTCTTTGCGTTCTATTTTGCTTTCGTAGTAAATTGTTTGAGCGATTGTGTCCCACAGTAGGAAAACAGATTGCTGAATGAGTCTGTATTTTCAGTAGTAACAGGCCTGGTATCCTCTCAATCATTGTAAAACTTTTACTTTAGCTATAGCCAATATAGGGATCAGCTAATGTCAGCTGGTCACAGAGAACTGTCCAATGTAACATTTTACTGTAGATTTTCAGGAAAAAAAAATACAATTGACTCTGGCCATTTTAAATGTTGACAACATTCTAGCGATCAACAAATTCCGCTGAAGGTCGTTGACAGTCTTATGGCCAGGCTCTACAAACACAGCTTGTATGTTGTCTCTAACTTTAACCTTATGAAACAAGAAGAACATGTTGGCAATGAACCAAACGGATAGATTTTTCTGTCTCTTACAGCGAACATGTCCTAGCATTAAAATGGCACTGTAGAAGCCTCCTTAACCCTTGATGGGCCTTTAATGGAGGTACCGGTCCATCAGGGCCTTAGATGGTCTTAAGATGAGACGATAAGTGGAAAGCACCTGAAAGGTCAGAAAAGTGGGCTCAGTTACATGGCACATTTGTACCCGCCATATATACAGCAGGCTGAGTGGCTATATAGACTAAAATTATAGCGGACACAATTTTTAGGTCACGGGTTAGATTCCGATATTGTAGGCCTTGTGTCCTTGAATAATCCTCTAGACTTTATGTCCTTGGGAAAGTACTTAACATGACTTTCCTCACTCCACCAAGGTGTAAAAATGAGTACCAGTCTTTGTTTGAGGAGGTATACCAAAAACTTGTCCTACATAGTGGATAAATTGTCACTGCTCAGGACTACGGCCTCTGAAATAATAAGGGACTACCTTTATCTAGAATAGTGCTAAACAGACATATGATATCTGCATAGAAATACCTTCATACAGAGTTTCAGGGAATAGACACTAGAAGTAGTAAAAAAAAAAAACTAAAAAAAGACTAAATTTTGAAAATACTTGATGTTGTATACCTTTCTGAATGACACTAAAATATGACAGAGTATCTGAAATAATCTAAAAATATCTCTAAGTGCATCAAATACAGATCATTCTTCAGACTCACAACACTTTGGTTATTATGGTTCATTTGCGGTCAAATGTTGGCTTTGGAGCCCAAAACGTCTGGATCACATGACACCAGGTCAGGGCAGAAATGTTGTTGAGGCAATGTGAAGCAACCGAGCACCACATGACTGTGACATTTTGGGCAACTCAACTGCTACTTAACCCTACTTCAAACATAACAAGTCCATGTTCAAATTCAACACGCTCCTGAGAGTACAAATGTATATTCTGCGAGTGTTTCATCTGAAAGTGATCTCAGGTCTTCCCCCATAAAGTTGTGATTGATTTGAATAACAGGTTCAACTTGTACACTGTAAAATAATAAATTCTATGAACTGTTGTACCTTAAACTTGCTACATTGTCAGCAAAGTTGTATAATCCAATCAACTGACATTACTGGTGACATTACAGGGCACTTGGGGATGGCTAAATGTAGTGCAAATCAGTTTCTTTTACTAAGTAAGTGTTGAGGAGGTTACATGTACGTGTGTATTTTGAGTTACGTTATTTACAAGAGTTAGCTTGCTTGTTGTTGGTATCAATTTTTAGGACTATCTTGTATAAGGGCATGTATAGAGAAGATGTGAAATTATCACTTGAAAATCTAGTACCGTACGGTAACATTTTTTTTGCAGTTTACCTCTTTCTAGTTCCTTCCTGTTTGATTTACCTAGTACAATGACTGTGATTTGTTATTTCCATATAATCACTTAATATTCAATTCTGTTACGAGCGACAATACCCTGCCATGAGTGAGTGAGAGTTACAATATATTGTTATAATGACTTTAAGAGATGCATCTAAAAATAACAGTTATTAGATCAGTTGCAATTATCAAAGTCTGCAGAACCTCCTATATTACAATGATATTTTTCACGCCTAACATTTACATGTACAAAAAGTCATTTTACAAAAGTAATTTTAACTTGTTGCCACAGAACATTGGCAAAGTTCTTTGTTATTAAAGTGCAGTTGGTACAATAATATTATCATACACACAGACAACTTAATCAAATCCATAGAAACACAAGTACCACAACATAAACAGTTACCTCAAACCAAAATTAGTCACCGGTTTCCATTTCCAGCCATTGTCGATGCCAAGAAAGAAAGTTGTAAATCCAGACTCGCGAAAACGTATATCCAAACGTGACGATATCTAGAGTATCAATCCTACAAGGAAAGATACTCTTCAAAATGTCGGAACGCTTCGACAATTCCAAAACACTGCTATGGATAGGTGTAGGCTTTGGAACAAAAGCTTGCACACTACTATTGACGAAAGAAACACTTGACTGTTGACAGAGACGAAACAATCTTGAAACCTGAATTGACAAGTGACTGTCCTTCTAATACTACGTGAGGTATTCACCGAGCAGTATCAGATGTATTTACGTGTTTTAAATCATATCATTTGTCACCGGCATAAACTAAAAATAAACACAAGACCTGTTTATGAGACCAAGGCTACTAAAGGGGATTTGTAAATGTTGAAAACCAGCTGGAAACTTTACGACAAAATCTAAATTGTTAAGTTTTAAAAATGTATTTTCAACAGGTTTAATCAAAAAACGCTTTACCTAAACCTACGGTAAAGGTTCAATAATTTTCTCTCAAACTTTTCTTTGTATTGTGGGACGCGTAACCCCTTACACACCCTCAAGTCAATGGTAGTAACCGTATCCCCACTATCTTGTCTCTGTAGTAACAGCTTTGGTGTCATTGTTATTTTCTTAATTCTTAAATCCAACTTAGAATTCTTTCCTTTCTCTTTTGATAAACCAGATAATTCCCTTTCCCAGCAAAAATTCTAAAATGCTATGACCAAATAGACAAACTGAAAGTAAAATGCACCATCTAATTATAATGCAAATTGGGAATAGAACCCAGGTCCTCTGGTATGACAGCAGATGACAATTTGTGACATTTTGATGAATGATGACAAGATCAGAGGACAGCTGTCCATCCTACGTAAATGTGCCTAGTCGAAGGTTTTGGTTTCTAGCGGATGTGATGTGGTTTGGAAGAGCAAGCTTTACAGACGTCACTGATGCAAAGACGAGCAAGTGTTACGGACGCGAAATGACATTTTCTTGTCACGAACGTGGACAAATACGCAGACACAACATATAGGACGACCATATTTAGGGAGGACATTTGGAAGGACACAGTAATGTCAAAATGTTCAAGATAAGTTTTCGAATTCTGTCGTCTTCTTGCCTCTTTATCAATTATGCTGGCTGCTTCACTAATTAGGGCATGATTATGGCTATAATTTCAAAAGTTAAATCACAGGAGGTCGTTACTGGATTACCTAAATGACGCCTACGATTACATGGAATATGCACTGAAAGGAGGTTTTCTATGAAAGCACAGCCCTGGATAATATGGAGACAAAGAGTTAGATCTTATCTCCTTCTTTTGTCATCTTCGACTGAGGTGAAGCATGTTGCTTTTAGTAGTAGTGAGCAGTGCAGTGCACTTTTGCTACGACTAACGTTTTCAGCAAGGCACCTATCTCCTCTCAGTCGGTGTGCTGGGTTCTTTTACATGCTGCCGTCTTTATGTCACTATCCTAAGTGACAAATGTAATCCCTTACAACATGTCTGAGCTGAGACTAAACCTGGGATTTAACATCTGCTGACAGTCTCAATTGGAATTCGATCTATCATATGACAAAGCAGCATGGAATCGGTTACTGCCTAAATGTGTACATCACAGAGATCTAAGAAACTGATAAAAATGCATCTTAAACTTTAGGTTAAAGTGGAGGCAGTATGCCTTAACACAAGAAAGAACTACAGACAGATCTGAAGACTATAGTATGCAGTGAGCACTGGGCAAGGACTTAGCCAAAACATGCAGCAAAAATACAAGTCATTCAGTTCGTTATTCATAGAAGATATATACCGTGTCACACAATGTCCTTGCCCCATATACACTAACATATGTAGCATAAATCTATAGCACAAATGTGACAGAGTTTACCGTACTGATTCACAAATTGATAGAATGCAAATACATTGGTCATCACACTTTCCTCACTTTCTTTGAATTAAACTGATAAATACCTGGTCCACTTAGTGGCAGTTATTTAGTGGAAATTTGAACATATTTCTTGAACCGTTCTGTTATGAACCCATCTTTATGACTTTCATGTAGGAAAATGTTTTATTCATTTGAAAGGGACAGGCCTACATGTAGGTCCTGAAATGTGCATACATGAAAATTATGACAAGGGACAAGGGCACTGACTGACAGAGGTCATAAAAATGGCCGGCATAGTATTGGTTACCAGTAGTGACAAACCCACTTATGAAATTAAGAGATAATATTTAAGATTATATTTGGAAGAGAATCTGGATTCAAATCATCTATGGATCTTCTTATTTCCAGATAGGATTTAAACGGAAATCCCCAAAGCTGCTTCCTTTAAACTGTAGATAAGAACCTTAACCCACATTCTAAATACCATCACAATATAATATCCATAGCACCTGCATAGTATGCAAAAAATCACACACACACACACACACACAGACACACACAAACACACACACACACGCAGACACACAGAAACACACACAGACTAATACATATACACATAAACCCACACACAAACACACATAGACACACACACACATACACACAAACCCACAGACACACACACAGACACACACCATTTTTATTCTGTGACTGTAACGTTATCATTTCACTATACAGAGCCGGACTTTTGACTCCAGGATAAATAGTGCATGTGTGGCTAAGGAATTTGATCTTTACCACCTAAGGGAAAAAATAGTTTATGGTTAAACAAAGCTATCATATTACATTACCATCAAAGTCATAAAGGGAAAGGGCAGCACTGGGGCAAATCTATAAAAATGTAGCCACAGGCCAAAACAATCTGTCAATTCGGTTCATGTGCTACTAAACTAGTCATTAACACCAAAGGTCATGCTTTTAACAAAAAGCATTTGTTTTATGGTATGTGCATCTGTGTCTGAAGATTCTGGCCATCAACTTAAATAAGAAGCAACATTGATGGATTGTGATGATATTTCATACATACATAGTTTACATGTATTACATAGCCTTTATTTTGACTAGATGGCCCTGTCGGCCAAAGCCACTCTTCCCAAATGTCCAGTGTGAGGGGGCCAAGCTAAGGGAACATAGAATTTATGTAACATTTAATGTTACATTATGTGGGTAGGTCTTGAGAAGATGACGGTCAAGGTCGACTATGGGCCTCCTGGCAGTTTTTCTTGGTACTGCATCATTGTCCTGGACATGCTATGGTCTTATTAAAAACAATGCAGATAAGTATACTGTATAGCCTAATTTCTAAAATATACTTTCCGTGTATAACAAAGTATCCCTTCAGCATGATATATATACAACACCAAATTCTGTACTAGTTATAGGATCACAGGATTACTGGTTACAGCAGCTAGATAGTTAAAATTTTAACTTCAATTCTACATTGATTACCGGTAGTTGACTATGACTTCAACTTGAGTTTGTTTTGAACATCAAAAATGCATTAGTTTGTTTCCAAACAGCCCAGTGCCTGTGAGGCTATGGTATGTGCTGGTATGTCAGCAGTACTATGGCACATACTTGGGATGTAAGACTGGGGGCAGAATGGGGATGGGGGTCGGGGGTAGGGGGGGGGGGGTTATCTCCTGTCACTGTAAGTGTAATAGTTACTCTCCTGAAAAGCTCAATAAATACTACTTCTTGTTCTTGTTTTGGTTTAATCTTCAGATATATATTTAGCAACACCTCTTACTTAATTGGGATGAAATGCCTACAAGGTCTGACACCATATGATGTACTGTGATGATCCATACCACTGAGTTAGGTTTGATCCTGACTTACAAGAGAAAGGACACATACTCTTTTCGAATAGTTTAGCGCAAGCAAGGAGCTTCATATGAATCCTCCTTGGCACAAGCCTCCATTTGATGTCCTATCTATTAAGGGACATCCCTAACTGAAGCTAGGTACTCATTTACTAGTACACCTGAGTGAAGTCAGGAAATTTCCCAATGGCATAACATCAGGGCATATAAGGAGGTTGAACCCAGGATTTCTTGATTCTGGGTCAAATACTCAAACCATTACACCAAACAATGCCGCAACATGCATTGAGCATCTGATAATCAAATAGCATAGAATATTTCTCATGAGTCATGTGCAGTTTTCTGTATTTTCAATAGAATATAGTCCATATAACAGTTGTTTATCAGGCTACATTTTTGTATGTGAGATAAGCACATATTTTGATACAACAAGACAAACTCAATGACTTAGGGACTACATGTTTATTGATCAAGCAACTGAGAATGCAAAATCAATATTATAATTATTTTCAGTTGGCTTGCTACAAGAATTTCTATTATACAAACAATTGCTGTAATTCCAATCTACTTTGTAGAATGTGACGTGCACATTTCATTCCCATGGGACATTTGTTGCATAAGTGAGGCCAAATACTGTATTTTCTCCAATTAAAGCTACTTACACTTAATATCTGAGCTAAATTTTCTACAATTCATTTGTAGAAGAGCCATACATGATACAAGTGTTGACCACTCAGGACAAATTGTCTGGATCCAAAAACTATGCAATAATTGAATGTGTGCAGTAATTTGAGGTGACACAGTAAATAATACAATTACAGAAAGCACTGATTACACTGTCCTTCTCCATCCATGCAGCATAATTATACCTTAATTTACCAGTAACCTACTACTAATAAGCTACAATGAGTACACCCTATGTTGCTGTGTCATGCAGACCCCTTTATTTAGAAAGAACAGGTTATGCAGATTAAGCAAATCCCCTTAGGCAATTTACTTAAAGTTTTCCTCGCTTTTGTCTGCTTTGTTAGAATGGAAACCTGACTATCTCAACAATGTCTACAGCTACAGTCAAACCTGTAACAGTGCTCACCATGTTTACATAAGGACCATCTGGCTAAATTTGACTTTTTTTTTGGTCCCTGATTTTATTGATTGAAACAAGCATTAAGTATTCTCTCTATAGTGACCACCTGTCTATATACATATAAAATGTTATCTGTCCCCTGGGCAGTTTTGACTAAAAAATGATAAATAACATGATAGATAATATATCTATACACACACTGACTGTACAATGATATTTTGCTGTATTCTGAATTTCTATCCAAGTTATGTTAAGGACATAATATTTTTAAAATTTGACCTTCAGAATTGGACAAATAAGATCGGAATCATGCAAACCGTATGGCTGTTAGTTATTGCTTGAGCCCAAAGAGCCTTTAATAGTATTTGACAATATACATGTGTATATACATGTATTTATGCATGCATCGCTTCACACCAAACATAAAGGACTACATAACTAAAGTTATGATGTCATATGACGTAGTCGTATGACATCATAATTCCTTTTATGTTGTCCATTATGTTTGGTGTTATGAAGTCTATATAAAATATGAATAATTTACACACTTCTGGCAGATGGTGACTATGTATACATTTTCACACCTGGGTAATTTTTATGTGTTGGAAAAAGAAAACACATAAAAAAAGAAAACAATGTAGGATGAATATGAGTAATATTCAGGTAAAACATGTAGAGCAGAAAATAAACAGTTTGTATATCCTACATACATTTATAAAGTAGACTTCCTAGCCCTTTTTTTATCACAAAGGAAAAAAAAATGTTCAAAAATCCCTAAGCTTCAGGACACATTACATTAGGAAAGAGTTGCTTGAATTTTCATGATTTATAATATTACAAAATGTTAAATAAAAGTGTAACAATTCAGGTGGTCCTTAGCTTTAGATCCAGCCTACAGAAAACCGATGCTTTCTTACAATAAACGAACAAAATAAACGACCTTAAACGTACCATTGATTCTAATGTAAACAAACAGTACAATAGCAGTAAGCGGTGAACAATGTCATGTTTAGCTACGCGGATACACAAGCGTATAGGCAACCGATGAAAGCTTACCTAAGACCATATAAAACAATATTCCTGTTGCTGGCCTGTATGAAAAAGAAAATTATCCTGGTATTCCTACATGTGGGTGGTAAAGATAAGAAGTTGTTAGGGAATGACATATACTTATTTGTTTTTTTTTGGGGGGGGGCGGGGATGGGCAGCACCCTTTGTACATGTTTTCTAATCTCAAGTCCCGGCTAGGCCAAGGTCATTGATAGCCCAGTACAATCCTCCGTAGTGACCGCTGGCTCAATACTTTGCTAACAACTAAGTATTGAGTCAACGGTCACTACGATGGATGGTACTCAAGCTAGGTCATTGACACAGCTAATGCTTGACTTTCGTTAGGCCCCTAATACCTACATTTTTATGTGTTAAGTGTAATATGAAGCAGCAACTCTGATTCAAACATGACTTCTAGACAAAAAGGATTCTCAAGAAAGGCTTTCAAAATTTAAATACAGTTGAAACTTCACCACTCAGGGGACAGATAAAATTTGGTCTATGTGGACAGGGGAAAACTATAGACAGGATTCTTAATGCTTGTGTCAATAGGAAAAATTATGTAATGAATCACCAAAATGAGGTCATATTGGCCAGGGTGTCCGTATATACAGGTAAAACACTTGTACAGCTTTGAGACTTTGTATCTTCTGTTGCTAACTCATACTGGCAGAATGATTGTATTCTGTTGCAGTACTGACAGTTCTGACGTCAATAGGCATTACTGTGGTTATGTCCAAAATGTATAACAGGAGATAGCATGTAGCACAAGACTTGCACGGCTGAGAGACAAGCCAGAAATGATTCTATACTAGTATAATTTATCACTTTTGCACCTCAACTTTGTGGAAGGGATTGTATTCCTAATCTTGGATGATGATGTAACACTGGAAGCCAAGTATATGAGGGAGCTGCAGTTGTCAAACCTCTGCACATAAAGTTATAAAGAACCAAACACATTTATCCAGAAGACAAGGGGCGACCTAGTGTGTTTGGCTGAAAATTCATAAACATACAGTACTGAGGCTGTAATGCACTACCACTAGCTACTTGAAAAAGCATCATACATGTACTTCACCTCAATTGAAAATCACTGCCTTACCTAGTATTTACAGCTACTGGCTGAGGAGTTTGCAATATGCCTATGTGTAGCTTGCTAAATCGTGTTATTTACCAATGCTGGAAATGTAAAAAGCAGTTAGTATCCAGTATTTGATTATAGTGAAAAATTGATGCTGGGCTCCCTGACACACGGGTAGGGCAGCAGTCGGAAAAATTACGCAAATATGTTGAAAATCATTTGTAAATGTCACTCTGAATGGAGATTTTTGAATTCAATATATTTGCAGTTTTGCTGCCAAAATTCAACAACACATATCTTCAACAGCTGCACAACTATATATGCTGCTCCCATAGACATGCACATGACTCAGACTGTCAGACACATTAACCTATTGATATAATCTCAGTTCTACATAGCACAGCTTTAAAAGCTCTGCGCAGCCATCTCTGATGTTCTGTCTCCCATCCTTATCTGATTAATATCAGCTTCTAATGGGATACAAGAGCTTAGCTGAATCCAGTAATAGGATGAGAGCTTGCAAGTAGATTGAGGAATGTACATGTACATGGATGGCACTTGCAGACATAGGAAAATCCTTGACATTTGTTGCAGAGCCCACAATTTTTTCGTTTACGTACAGTTGTCTGATGGCTACCTACATGCATTTCTGATAGCTTCCAGAGATCTGATTGCTGGCCTATCAGAAGGCTGTGTGCGGAGGAAAAATGTCTGATGGGGTTTGCAATGGATGCTGAAGAATCCTCTTGAGAGACTCATCCTATAAGTTTTATAAACCATGTGTTTATCTGCTCTGGGAAGGTTTGAAAATGCATTGTATGTTACCCTTACATACCATAGTACCTCTTAAGATTTCCTTAATACACTTTGCAAGTTCATAACTTATGTAACCAAGGAACCAATAATCAATCAATCAATCAATTCACCAATCAAGAGTTTAAGATTTAAGTGCTACCTTTAAACCTGTGAAATCTAATCATTAACATATCTCTGAAATTAATGATTAACATTGCTACAAGACTAATGATTTGTCTCCGCAAGAGACCATGTTTGTTCCTAAACACTTTCTCTTAACAATGATTGTTAAAGGTAAATGTTTTCCCTTGCAAATAATGTCAAATATAGATAAACTACATTTTGTACTATGCAGTAAAACTAAAAGTTCAGATTTTATGCTACTAATCTCTTTTGTTATAAACAGTCTAGCAGCCAAAAAATGCATTTTTTGCACAGTAGTTTGCTTGAACTCGTAAATCAACACTTTCTGTAAACAACAATTGTTTATTGTTTTCACTGGCACAATGAATTGGATTGGAATGCAAACAAATTACAAGTTAGAGTGAAAGTTAAATATTTTGTTACTCTTCTCTGATGCAGAAAAAATCATGTTGGAAAAAATAACTACAATGTAGTGACATTGGAAAAAAGACTTTGTATATGTAATTGTCATATCAGTACCATCAAGCAAAATGCCCATTTCCTTTTTTGGCTGACAGCCAGAGTTCAAATCCCAACAACCATATTTATGAAAGATTTATGTGTGAACTGATACTGAACCACGTATGGCATGGCTGTTGGTATACACGTTTGGGCTAAACATGCAGGGAGAGAAACTGCCCAGTTTTGTCATAAGCAATTGATTTCTCGATTAATTTTAAGGGCGACAGTTGGTCTATGATTTATGATGACGACACTTGTGGTCGGATAGCATGGTTTATATCAATTTCATAAACAACAACAATCATATGGGTGCGGTGGTTACCATTTCTAGGCTTATTTGGGCTAGTCTAGACAGGATCTAGGGTTATTTTGCCTGTTTCCGATTCAGGAAGCGAAAGACCTGCCCATACCGCCCTTTTCCGACAAAGGCAACAACCACACACTAGCGGTCACACGTACCCGAAACGCACATAGCGGTCACCTTTTCTTCACATTTTCTTGAATTTCTCTACAAAGACAACGCCGATCACCTTAAAACTTGGTATACTTATGCACCTAGATATCATTTTACCATAACCGGTTTACTCACTTGTTTCTAGGCTTGGTTTCCGAAGTTTTCGTCAAGTTTTGGAGGAAAAAATGCCGACTTCCGTCCGCGGGACGGCCACCATGTTCAGCTGCTCGGTCAGGTGACCTCATCTGACATCATTTGGGCTAGCGCCAAAAGAAGGGGGTTCTTATATTTATAACAAAAGTATAGTAATGAAAATGTAAATATAAGTCATGTTGAGTTAATAAATATACAATTTATTATAAAATATTCAAAAGATTCAAATTTGCAACTTTTTCTCTGTATAAAATTCATTTCTATAATTCTTAGGTCCCTCCTTATGAGGCACGTTAGAATGGTCCAAATTGCTTTTTTCAGGCGGCCATTTTGAATGTTTCTGTTGACAAGCGACTTTCTACCGTCTGCAGCGATTTCTTAGTCAAAATACAAGTAGGTGAAGATTTTATAGGTTATTTTGTTATCTAAGTCAACAACAAATGTTATTTGTAAACACTAAATGCTCTTAAGCTCTTTGAAACGCTATTTTGAAGCAAAATCTGAGTGGAGTTTATGTAGGGGGAGGGGGGCACTGTTTTGTCGGAACAGGTGCTCTATGGATAATAGGTGTTCAAAGTGTACCGTTAGCTCTTGCTGGAGAAATCCGTGCCAGTTTATGAATGATAAGCATGTATGAATGTAGTAGATGTAGTGATAGTGTTATCTACCCTTTTTAAAGTTAGTCACGTTAGTCAAAAAAAGTTTATTATCCAAGTTCACATAATTTCAGTGAAACTGAAAAAAAGTTATTTTCGCCGGGCTAAATCCTAATACGTCTTACGTCGTTACAATAACTCCTCAGTATTCTTGTGATATGAAAAACTTCTGTTGTCAGCTGAATGTGACATTTGTTGCAGATTGATGAAAATGACGTCCAAATGATGAACGTAACGTCAACGCCAACTCGGCACAGTAATTTAATTCTTAACTGTGCAAATACTATTTTTAACAATATTGTCTCCTGTTTTTAACAAATGTAACATGGCAGTACAATTCCTGTACAGTGTAGTGTGAGAAGAAATAAACCATTATTTAATGATGATAAAGTTGACTGTGCTGACTTAGCTGTTTTTCAGTTTGTGTTTCTTTCTTATTCTTTTGTCATCCCCAGTGTATCGAGGTGAAGCATAATACTTTTCCAATTAGCTACTGGTAGCGCAATGCAGCTTCACTACAAGTACAGGTCTCATTTTCAGTGGGCCACCCTACTCTAAATACAAGTGCGTTTGGCTCTTTAAACAGAGATTTGATGACAATACTCAGGCCATGATAGTATTGAAATCTCATCCTTCTTCAAAACCCTAGCCTTGCATTCCAGCCTTGTTTTCTATTTTTAGGATCACAGCAATATGTTCCAGAAAAGATTGCTATGATATGAAACCTGTACTACCACATGGAGAACTTTGTGCTGTATGATGAGGTTGGGAGAGGCACCAAGTCTGTGGTGTACAAGGGCAGGAGGAAGGGAACCATCAACTTCCTGGCCATACACTGTGTGGACAAGAGCAAGAGGGCAGAGGTCACCAACCATGTGAGGAAACCTTTATATTGATTCGTGGTGCAATAATATGATGTCTAACTCTTACTTAGATGAGGGGGGTACTGTTTATGGTTATGTTTTTGTTTGTTTGCACCTGTAACTCAAGATGTGAGTTTTTATTGAGATCCAACGATTGAAAGAGACAAGGTGATCTGGGCCCCCTTGCAGCATTTTCAGGTAGTGCATTATTACAGATTTATTCCCCCTTCCTGAAAACAAGAGGTTATTAATGTTCTCAATTTGGCACACCTTGCATCTTGAGTACCAACTGTTACACTAGGGCTGCATGTATAGCATTATCGAAGAAAGCCACAAAATCTCTGGATATGTCTCTGAGATACCTATTAGCTAGTGTGAGGTCTTTGATTTCTTAATGCAAGAGATGAAGACAGAAATATATTCCTTTTCTATGACAGGTTCGTCTGACCCACGAGATTGATCATGCCAATGTTGTCCGGTTCCATGAGTGGTACGAGACCAGCAACCACCTGTGGCTGGTAGTGGAGCTCTGTACAGGTGGGTGCACTGTAGACTATAGTGAAAAACTGTATGTATCCAAATAAAGTAAATTAAAACATTTCAACCCTCATGCAAATGTATTGGAAAGTTTTCCAGTGGATTGATTGTAATATAGAAGTAATGTACAAAATTTTTGACAACTCAGGGGAAGAGCTTTTTATTTTCCCAATGACAGGACCGACTGCACTTCCTTTTTCCCTTTTATTAGTTTTAATTGGCATGTGGCACGAGAGAGCTTCATACATCTAAGTAATATTGACAAATTTATATTCCTTATGAATCTAGACAAACCTTTACTTATAAAGCATATCTGTTTTTACATTTTCAATATCACAAAGAAACGAGAAGCAGCCGAATGTACACAGTAGATTACAATTCTTGAGTAGTGTAGATTCATTGTATCATGTTGTATCATTTGTTGTGACCTGTACTGAACCCAGTGGGTATGTATGTACAATAAAGGTCTTCATTCATTCATAAAAAGTCATGTGCAGGTCAGGCAAATAGCCTGTCTGCCTCCTCATCTGTCCAATCGACAGGAGAAACCAAAAGATATCTTTTGTCACATTGTCTTTTCCAGGTGGTTCACTGGAAACCCTGCTGGCTCAGGATGGCAGCCTTCCAGAGGATGTCATCAGGCAGTTTGGGGTGGAAGTCATCAGAGGACTGCACCATATCCATGAAATGGGGGTGTTGTTTTGTGACCTCAACCCCCGTAAGGTGTGCACACTGCTAACCCTCTAGTTCTCGCTCAGTCCCATAGCTTGTAGTAGCCGTAGGGGCAGTCTGTCGGTCCACAAACTATTTTAAGTGATATAACAAAAAATAGATGAATAGGCATACCAATCCAAGTCATCCCCAGCAATAAGCTGGCTCATGATATAAACTGCACATGCGCAGTGTACTGCATTTTGGGTAATATGTCAAAGTTGAAGTTCCCTGAGACATAAGCATAAACAAAACACTTCTGTTATCAATCATGGTCTAGATGAAACTGTTTACATGTTAGGGTTTTCACATTTTAATTTGTATGACTGACAGACTAACTGACGGAATGAATGAATGATTGATTGATTGATTGATTGACAGATCCTGCTGGATGGACCAGGAGTGTTGAAGCTGAGTAACTTCAGCCTGGCCCGTGTAGAAGAGGAAGACTTGGAGGAGTTTTTCCGACAGACGTCAGCGGAGTACGAACAGTCGGAGGACGACGGTGACGCTTCAGATGACTCCGCTCCCAAGAAAAGGAGAACTCTGGGTAAATCTCACAGACTTTTTATCATCTAATTTTATGCACTAGGTGTAGGTGGCAATGTGGTCCTTCGGTTAGGACTGGACATAATGTGCCTGGATATTCGTGTATATGGCCTGAACGTGTCAAGTTTCACAGGTGCGTCAGTACCCAGAAATTCCCTTAAATTCTCGTTTTTGTCCAGTGCATGTAATAAGTACATGTTTTGCATTTTCCCCTCAGGTTCTCCAGTTTACATGGCTCCGGAGATCCTCCAAGGAGACCAGCACTCTATGCAGAGTGACCTGTGGTCTCTTGGCTGTCTCCTCTACGAGCTCTTCACTGGGAATCCTCCATTTTTCGCTGACAACTTCACAGAACTTGCTGACCAGATTCTCAATAAGGACTTCCCCACCCCTCGAGTTCGTGGTATCATCCGACCCTCCCCAGACTTTCTCACTCTACTGGTAGGGCTTCTGAAAAAGGAACCTCAAGAAAGGTTGGTATTTGCTGAGTGTATTTGTAGCATTCCTTCCTCCAGTCAAAAATGTTCAGCAGAAGGTATAAAACTTTACAAATGTAAGGTATCTACACATGTACAGACTGCTTTGTTTACGTTTGTTACCGCATCTGAACTGTGAGCAGCGTCACCTATGAGTCAGAATTACCCTGAAGAAGGTGACAGACGTTAACAAATACATTGCATGGTGTGAACAAAGCAAAAGCAGTCTCATTTTTCATTGACTGGTGTATGTTTGTAATCAAAGACTGTGGTATTGTGAACATCTTCATATGATCTAACATTCCAGGTTAGACTGGGAGGGCCTGCTATCCCATACCTTCTGGCAGGGGGCGTTCCTAACCAAAACTGGCAGCTCAGATGAGAAGGATGGGGAGAAGGAAGATGAGAAGGAGACCTCTGAAGACTCACCACAGCGACACAGGAACATCATGTTGTCTCCACTGGGCAAGAGTGAAGAAGGTTCTCCCAGGAAGAGCATGATAGCATCTTTAAAACTGGGTAACACATTTAAATAATCTATTCTTCAAGCAGTGACTCTGGAAAACACATGAAACATGTCCCTCCAAATTTTCAGTTTCTACTCTGTACAATTTGATCATGGAATAACCCAGTCTCGCGAGATCATGAGACTAGGTACGAGACTTCCATGATCAAGATGTATTGAGCAGACATTGTGACTGATGAACCTCTTCAATGATGGATGAGACGTAATTTCAAGATGATACATATCACATGTACCTCATGTAGTTCTACTTGCAACACAATATTTTCTTTTTCTTGACTTAACATCAATAATGTTCTTCTTACAGATGACACAGGAGAACTGCTGGTTCCTCAAAATGCACCAGATGCAAAGGAAGGAGTCTTTACATTAAGGTACAAATAAGTCATTTATTCTTGTGAGACTTAATTTCGTGGTAGAAGGGAGAATAGGTTTTCACAATGTTTTCAGTTCACGGTTGAAACAAATCTGTAGATCAGTTGAAGGTATATATTCTTGCAATGCCATGGAGAGGCCACTTCAAGATTAAAACTACATACATTGTATATATATGTATATGATACATTATATGGTGTAGGCCTGTTACCAATGTTTTAAATGTTGTAAGAAAGCTTGCAATTAGATATACTCACACATGCATTCACACAACAACAATATCAGATTCTCAAATATCATTTTTCATCCAGTTCCACTCACAAGTCTGCAATGATCGACCAAGCGGACCAGGAAAAGTTGGCTGCAACCGCACGACCACAGACTCCAAAAGACGCCAAGAATAAGAATAAGGCGCGAGAGTCTTCTGCGTCCAACACGACACGGTCTACGCGGAAGACCAGTGTGTGCGAGGATAATGAAGAGGTGTTGGAACTGGCCTATCACGATTCAGACTGGACCGTCACTCCTATAGTCGACAATCCAAAGGTATGAATCTCTGTTTTTTGTGTACTTTAAGTTTAAGTTGGACAGTTAAGTTTCTTTCCAAAAAGCTCAATTTATTTCTGATTATCAACTTGCAAATAATTTTTTTTCCCAATATGTATATATTGAAAAGTAGGAAAAATGTGAATTAAATAATTCCGACATTCATGCAACTGAAAACATCATTCCTCCACATGATTCATCCACAATTGAGATGAAGCATGGTGTTTTTTTATGCAACATCCATAGCTTTGCTGAAAAGGCTCACATGTGTAGTCAAACACTTTTGAATGTCCAACCTGGGGCCTCACAATGATGTATTGTAGTTGGTGAAATGTTGAGTATGATTGCTGAAATTGACTGTAGTGAATGTATTGGTGATGTTTTCCTGCTCCAGATCCAGAAGCCTGCACCATTGAAATGGGAAACTAAGGGTCTTCCTGTTCCAGCTCACTCAGGTAAACCGTCTGATAGATATAATTTTTTCATTCATTCATGGAGCTTGCATACAGTTGAAATGAACATTTAAAAGGCACTTACTCAATATCAAATCTCGTTTTTCAACTGGGTACCCTGATGAGTCTACCAGATTAAGATATGATAGTTTTGAGGCCCTCTCAAGACTGCCTCTATGCTCTGTAACTGTGTATACCTCTGAGGTTACTTATACTTCATGTTGTAGTTCTCTTAAATTCACATTTTTTTAATATGGCAGTTTTAGCAACCCACAGGACTTGTACCAGTTAAAGTTATATCATTTGTCTTTATGTCATACCTGTGACGCGAAAACGTTCCATACGGGTGTTCCGGACCGGGCCGTACGCTTCCGCATCGCACAGGTTCAAAAGGCGTATCACACAGGCTCCATTCGAGTAAATCTAACCGTTTCGAGTGTGCCGAATACGGCACGATTGGCAATTCGAATACCTGATTCGGCGTTGGAACATTGCTGTTGCAACACTTTTTAGTTCGAGGGCACCAAATTTGTACAACTTCTGGCGCATTTCGCATCAAAACATGGGTTTTCTCAGGTGGGTATGACATAAATAAAATACAACACGGTGTATTCCGCATCACCCTCGGTCTCAGCCCTCCCGCGGGTCGGGCTGAGACCTTGGGTGATATGGAATACACCGTGTTGTATTCTATATGTATATAATATGTGAAACTATTGTTTTTGAAAATAAAAAAGAGGCTTTTTCTGTCAATCTACAGCTTCGACTCAAACTGTAAAATGTTTTCATTTCCACAGCGGACAAATTGATGAAGATGAAGACCGTTGAGGCCCGCTCCCACCTGTCTGCCTGTCTGGACTACATCAGGGCACCTGACAAAGGTGCAGCTGGGCACAAGGCAAAACTGCAGCTGCTCAACTACCTTACAGCCATAGCTTCTAAAGATGGAGTGGCCAACATGGTCATCAAGATGAACATGGTAAGACATGGAGTTTTTTTGTTGTCATGTTTTCTTGTTGCCAGCCTGACTATTAAACTGGTAAGTGTTCTGACAGCTAAGTATCTAATGCCAGCTCAGAAAATAGCAAAAAGTTCCCAGTAGTCATGCTTTCAAGTACCAAAGTACCAGAGTTACAACCAAGGACTCATATGTCCAGAAAGTTGTTTTTTATCCCAGAATGATTGTACACTGGAACTCAGTGATCAAGTTCTGTAGGAGCAACCCTTGTTGTAAAGCTTTACATTACACTTATAGCTAGATGTGCAAAGGTTAGGTGCAATAGGTCATTCAGTGAATATAACCAACTGCTGCTGCTA
>NC_049996.1:11968203-12001535 GCF_000003815.2 Branchiostoma floridae
ATTAATGGCTCCTTTAATGTTGTGAGTAAGATTTTTTATTTCCAAACAGCTGACCAGTCTTGCTCAACTGATGAAGACGACAACTTCACTTGACCTGTAAGATTTTTATGGCCTTTTTCTTACTTTTCAAAATTACATGTTTTGCATGTTTGTTTGATATATTGTGTGAAAATTCTGAACCTGTTGTCCAGGTTTTTGCTAAACCTGTTCACCTTCTTCTCCCACCAGTCGCCAGAAGCTGGCCAGGATGATAGGAGTTGCTGCCAACCATTCCACTGTAGTCCATGATGATGCACAACTTTCTGAGGTACACAAGTCACAACAATATTCTATGTACAAAAGGAGTAGGAACAGTCCTGTATCTCCCAGGATTCAAACCTGCTCCGAACCCATGTCGCCAGATCACAAACCCAGCACCGCTAACCACTATGCCAAAAGCTCAGAGCCTTTGGCATGGTCAGTTTGGCAGCGCTTGAACCCCACTGTTACATATAAATACCATACAAAGTCCATTCCCTTGTACCATTTAAAAAAATAATCTATCTGTAACATACAGTCTTGATGAAGCTACTGTAACAGTAAGTGTACAACAGCAAACACACTTGAAGCACTCAGATTCATTTTTAGGCATAACAGTGTCTCAAGGTTGTCAAAACCCTTAATTTTGTATCAGGGTGTTGCTGGGAATATTTTGTGGTTTCTTGTTACTAGTATTTTGTAATTTCTTAAGAGTTCTGAACTGTGCATTCTCTTTTTTTTTCAGATCTTCACAGCCCTGGCGGAGGTGATTCGAGACAACTTCCGAAACGCCCGTCTGAAACAGAGCCTTCTGCCTGCTCTGGGGGAGCTCATGTTCCTGGTGTCATCCCTGGAGGAACAGAAAGGGGGCGCTGTTGAGAACTGGGCCATCTCTCCAACCTGCTTCACTCTCGTCATGCGATGTCTGCGAGAGGGGGTACTGTGTCATGGTTTTACGTTTTAAGATTTTCAAATAAAACTAACCAGCTACCGATCTTGTGCCCTTGGGAAAGGCACTTTACACGACTTTCCTCACTTTACTCAGGTGAAAATGAGTACTTAGCTTCGGCTAGGGCCGTCCCTCGGATAGGACGTAAAATGGAGGTCCTGTGTTTGGGGAGAGCCATACCCCAGGCACGTTAAAGAATGCCCATACGTGCGATGGTGCGGTGTGCGATGGTGCAAAATCCTTCCGTCTAAAATTGGTGATTCTCTACAAATCACCCGGACTCCAGGAAGAATAGTGACATATCAGTCACTAATGGAGATCTGTAACCAAAACAAAACAAAACCAAAACTAACCTGCCTGTACATGTCAGGGTAGAAGTTGCAATCTGGCAGAATTGCAGATTCAATCATTAGAGATCACGATCGTAATCGTGATCTCTGTCGACCAGCTCAGATTCTAACCCCTGAAAACCATTGTTGTGTCCCCCACCATAGGAAGACGCTGTGGTTCACCATGTTGCAGCCAAGATTGTTGAGAACATGGCAACCACGTCCGGCGCCCACAGGGAGAGGTTCGTGACTCCCGAGATCGGCCCCATGCTGTGGTACCTCTTCACCCACTCTACTGTCGATGCTCTCAGGATCACCGCTGTGTCTGTAAGTCAGCTAGTTTTACTTTGGAAATGTACTCAATAAAGTCAATACATTATAATGCAGCTCACCCTCTTATACTGTATGAAGTTACTAGTCCCAAATTTTTGGCAACACCTCAGGGTGAAAGCTAGTAATTTAAGGCTGATGTCTGTGAAAGAACAATCAATATTTTCAATGGTAGTTTGGGTGCAGCATGAATCTTGACTAGTTGATTGACATGAAAACCAAGTGCTATTGAAGACTCTGTAATGTAGTAGAAGAGTGTATGCTCTATTTTATGAGATGGAGTAGGGTCACTAGCTACCTTTGAATGACTCCTATAGAGTTAACTGTAAAAGTTAGGTGTGACTTGATGTCATTTGCTGTAATGTAACAAGCTGCTGTCGCATGCCTGCAAAGCTGGTGTGTTAATCTGAAGGGCAGTTATGTAAGCAATACAAAACAGACATGGGAAATTTCTAACTTGCATCTTGTTTCATGTTTGCCCCTTAGGCTATGTGCAGGTTGAGCAAGCATTCCGCCACAGTATTCCAGAGTGTGATAGAGAAGGTTGGCCTGCCCCACGTGCTGGAGTCCCTGGTGCTGGGCATCTCCCGTGTCCAGCAGTCCGTGGTCACCATGTTTATCACCATGCTGGCATCAGGGGGGCATCTACAGAGACTGGTACAGGACAAGGTAATTATAAGGCCACAGCAAGTAGATTTTATTTATGACATAAAAGATAAAGGTAGTCCCATGACCTTTGGATCACTACAGCTACTCTGAAGGCTGTCACTTCTGCAAGCAAAAAGCTACTATACAAAATATTTTTAAGTATTCTGTCATGTTGACCATAATGCTACAGGGGAAGAAAATTTCTTTTTCTTGTCTTTTTTTCAGGATTTTGTGCAGAAGCTGATGAGGCTGTTGGAGAGTCCGTCCCTGATTATCCGAGCCAAAGCTTTCCTGGCCATCCATGAGGTCATCAGGAACAACAGGGAGATGTTACTCACCTGCTGTCAGGCAAGGTAGGGATGCAGGGCTCTTTTTTGCGTTCTCTTTAAGGGCCCTTCTGTAGCAAGTCACCCTGTCTCTTAACCTCTTAACCTGTTGTTGCACCTGACTTTTATGCCAGAGGTGGGGGCAGGAAACTTTGTATTGGGAGGGGGAGGGAGAGATATTGCTGTTTTGATCTTCACCAAGTTGACCGCCAAAGGTGTGACAATCTGGGTGAGGGAGGGGGGTCTTCTGTGGTTATGACCCTCTGGAAATGCAATTTCCCGCCTTTTGAGGGGCTAATTTACCTGTAAACTTAGCTAGATTGAGTTAATAAATGATAGATTGCGTTGATAATTGTACCAACTTTGAACTCTACTTACTGTCACCTCCTCAACTCTGACCATTTGAAATGTACTCTTTACTTCTTGTCACTCTGTATCTGTAGTTAACCATACCTATATAATTAGCATTTTTGGAAATAACCGTGCAAACACAGTCAAACAGACTGACAAACAAACAGACACACAATATCAGGTTGGTGAACATGTTGTGCAGGGAGGATAAATGACTGTATGCGTATGATGATACATTACCATGACAACCGATTTTAAAATTTTCCCTCAGACTTGTGATGTACATTGAGCGAGACATGAGGAGAACCATCCCAGCTAAACCTGACCAGCAGGAAGACATGGAGTACATGATGAGGTGTCTGGACCTGCTCAATGGTTTATTTGTGGCAGAGTTGCCTCAAGTTATGGGTGAGTTAAAAGCATTTAATTTCTCTTATTGCTTCTTAAAAGTATTTTTGTTGTATAGTGTCTCAAATTTGTAGAATCTGTGTATTTCATCAAAATATTAAATAGACCTTGAGATTTGTAAGCCAACTTAGTGATAGTGTAACAGTTGGTTTAAGCACTGCCAAACTGACCGTGCCAAACGGTCCAACCTTTTGGTATAGTGGTTAGCAGCATTTGGTTTGTGAGCTGGCGGCCTGGGTTCGGCACGGGTTCAAATCCCGGGAGCCAGGAGACTGTTTCCACTTGCCTCTTACAATACATGTCTATCTGTATTTTGTACTTTGGTATGTAGCATTGGAATTCCAAAGGCTTACAGTCTTATCATAAATGATAATGTTGGCCACTAGGTGAGGCGATTGCAAGTCTTGAAGCGATATCAGGCAGAAAGCACCCCTCGTCCACCCAGGCTAAACAGCTGAAGTTACACGTACCACTGCTACCTGTCATGTTACACCTGGCCACTAGTCAGGTATGGATGTACATTTCCTCTTATACCAAGAATTTAACATGTATGATGAAATGTTGTCTATAATTATTAGAAGCTTCAGCCTTCATTATAAAATCTAACACATATTTCAGAATATTGAAAAGAATGCAACAAGAAATCTTATTGGGATTAAAGAAAATGTCACCTCTTGTTACGTAAAAAGTAAAGTGTCCTTAAGATGTAAAGGGAATTGTAATATCATGTTTAAAGCTATGCATTATAGAATCTAATTGCCTCTGTGAAAATGCTTTGGTCTTGTTACTCAACCTTGTATTGAGGGGATGGATAGTGTTAATGATAGTACAGTAGAAGAATCATTGATGGACTATTGTATGCATTCTGAGCTGAAATATCTAGTTGCTTACTAGTTGTTGAATTGTTCTCGCAGGTTTTCCGTCCAAAGGTAGTGACTGAACAGTTCATGTCTGGCATTGGAACACTGCTGGTGAGTCAAGCATATATTTCATTGTCATCATTAAAATCTTACCTCTTTTGACATAGAGTATTTATATACCCTCCCTTTCATTAAGTAATTGTATTTTTCCCAAATGTTTTTTTATTCATTATTTTTATATTTCACACTTGTTTTCTTACCCATCCAGACACATCTTCAGGGTCTGGACTCAGGAACCACAAGTATTGAATCTGCACTGGGTAAGAAAGAAATGGTGACCTCTTAAGGTAGAACTAGAAGAGAGACATTGACTTTGAAATCTCAGAGAAAAATCTTCTGAATTTACAAGAAATATTCTGAAGAAAGGGAAAACCTTAAAGAAAGGGATACACTTCAGTGCTAACAAACAAAAGAAAGAAGCTTTTGTTTCCAGACAATAGATTTGGTTGTGATTCAAGTATCCTATAATTTAGTTCATTAAGCTATTCACCAGTAGAATATATTTGAAGAAAACTGTAAGTTAAGAGCTGACTAAATATTGCATGTATCATTCTTTATCACCATATTGTACAGCTAAAATGTTAATGTGAAGCACCCCACACATGTATGTCTAACTCACTAAACTGTTCCATACTCTGTTGTTTGTTTCCAGATCAAGACGCGAACGTTGGCTTACAAAGTATAAAGCCCATTTCTGTCCCTAACTGCACTGCGTAGCTGTAGCATAGCAACACTCCCTTAATTTGCAAAGCTTTTAAAACCCCATGTACACTGGGATTTCTTGTGTGTATTTTGGTAATTGCTAGTAAACACAGATATAAACAAATATAGATACAGAAAATCAAAGCAACAAAAAGAAACAGAAATTCCTTTGAATAGTTGACTTAGTCTAAGCTTATACATTTGTACGTATGGATCATGTACATGGTTTTGTAGTTAAAGTTGGTTTGAGCCTTAATATTAATGTTCCTTCTACTATCATGCATGAGTGTACTTTTGGAAAAGTCTAATGGTATGCTTTAAACATGGTTATCTGCAAATGAGAAGTTTAAAGTTGTGATGTCCCCTTCAATTCCAGTGTAAATGGGGTTTTGTGAAATTAATCAGATATGTCCTTGTCCAAATGTCTTATTCCTGCATCTTGCATGATTTCTTGAAATAACCTCACAAATAACCAATAGTTATTCTTCTAACCACCCACATGATGTAATTTCCGGTACATGTAATATCATGCCTGCTTCACACAGTCAATTATGTAGACCAATTGCAAGATAAACTGCTACAGAAAATAGTTCATGATTCTTTAGCTTTCTGCATGACCAGTGGGAATGACATAGTTAATAATAATACTGGTATATTGACATGCAACATGTAGATTAACCTAGGTATGGACTTGAATCATTAACATTGAATGCAACATTGACTTTGATGTAGCTGTAACATGAATAGTGTATGTTGTATGCTGTGCTTTTACACAGGGGAGGCTTAAATACAATTTCATTTTTTTGTATATGTCACAGGGGAGATTGGAATCCAGGGGGATTCGGAATCCTCCTAGGGGAGATTGGAATTCCAATCTCCCCTAGGGGAGATCAGAATTCCAATCTCCCCTAGGGGAATCTGGAATCCTCCTAGGGGAGATTGGAATTCTTCTGGTGTTCTACTGGAATTCCAATCTCTCCTAAGAGGATTCCAGATTCTCCTAGGAGAGATTGGAATTCTACCAGGACAATCTTTGAATCTACCAGGAGTGGATTCAAAGTTTCAAACAATGCAACAAAGGATTTATAATTATTTCTAAGAATAAATCATATCTTATGCTTTATATCTAACACTTATTTTTCTGACAATTAAAGGTTAAGAATACTTCTCTATAGTATAGCATCTTATCCTATACTATAGCTCATTAAACATCACATTTTCAAACATTTAGTAATAGAGGAGAATCCAGAATTCTACCAAGACAATCTTTGATTTTACCAATAATCAGAATGGATGAAATTGTTTTGGAAAGTAGACTGAATCATTTGAGCCACTAACTCATAATCATATAATGGTATGCAAATGTCACCAATATGTAAATTAGCTACATTTGCATATGTCGTTATAAGTTAGTGACTCCATACTTTAGAGGTCATATTCCAATCGAAGCCAGTTCAAAATTTGACAAAATTAACAGCATAAAGTAGAATTCCAATTTCCCCTAGGGGAGATTAGAATTCCAATCTCCCCTAGGGGGATTCGGAATTCTACTTTATGCTGTTAATTCTGATCTCCCCTAGGGGAGATTGGAATTCCAATCTCCCCTAGGAGGATTCCGAATCCCCCTGGATTCCAATCTCCCCTGTGACATATTACATGTAATTATAATAGAGGAGTGATTTTTTGCCTGCCCTGTCTGTACGTCTGATCTTTACAGTAATTCATTTGAAGTCGTAATCTAATCTAGAAATCTTACTAGATCTGTCTTTTTTTTAATGAGTGCATTCTGATGAATGAAGTAAAATGTGCTGCGACATACATAGTATTGTTTTTGTTAGTAAGAGCAAACCAGATTTAAGCTTTAATTCAATTTGTTTAAGTTCAGTTTACAATACATATAGTTGAATGATGAATATATATGAATTGCCTGTGTCACAATACTGAAAGATACATTTATAACCTCTGAGAAACTGTCTCCACAGGTCCATCTGCTATGGAGGATTTGATGCATGTTGTACTGTCAGTGCTGGAGGCTCTAGCACAACATCCTACCATCCTCACACAGTACCACACTGTGGTAAGGTTAAAAGCCATATACCAGTGTATTGGAATGCTGTGATTAAACTTTAATTTGAATTCATTTGTTTAGATACCCTATGAGGCTGGAGTAATCGTTTTAGACATACATATTTGTATACCAAAAGCACTACCTAGAAGACTAACAGTACTTAAGTTCCCTAATACTGTAAATGCAGAAATGTTCGCGGTGGATTAATGTTCGCGGTTTTCGCGTTGGCCATTTCACCGCGAATTTAAAACCACCGCGAACATTTTTCTAGGGCATTAAGATATTACAGTGCATGGTGCTACCGCGAAATTAAAACCACCGCGAAAAGTCCTTTTTCCCGCTACCGCGAAATTAAATCCCCGCGAACTTAAATGCATTTACAGTAGTAAAAAAATGTACCTTTAGTTAATTATGATATAATTAGAGATAAACATAAGACCTAACACCTCAATATTTTCTTAAAGGTTATCCAGAAAATTCTGCCTCCCTTGGCTGCCCTGGTCAGCAGTGAAAATGGTAAGCTCGAGTCCTTTTTTGCCTTAGCCAAAAATTATTACTAAGACATAGTATATCATTATACAGTATATTTTTTTTTACAAAAATGATCATAGGATGGTTAGATTGCCCTTACAAGAAGTATATTTAAGTTTCTCATCAAAAGTTATGATATTTCCAGCCAACACCAGAGCCCTGTGTCTACGGATGCTGTCTGAGATCGCCTCCCTGTACCTCATCAATGATGAGCTCTATGACATGGGAACCATCTCAGAACAGACTTCAGCAAACAACAGTCAACTCAACCTTATTGTGGTGAAGATGCTGTTTCCTCAGTAAGTATAAAACCTTTTCGATTTGTTCCTGGTTGTTTGTTTGTTTGTTAAGTATCACAAAAACACAATATCTTTTTATAAGAAAATGAAAGTTATGTATTGCTCATGCCTATTTATTTGGGTCATTTCAGTTACCGGGTATTGCAAAAGTCCCTTAATAGTGTTTCAAAAAGATGCAATTCTATATAAGTTAATGGCCTTTATTGTCTGACTTGTTTTCTTGATAATTCTAGATATGAGCAGCTACTCTTGGAGCCAGACCCTCTGCCATGCTATGCATTGAAGCTGTTACAGGCTCTATTAGAGAGAAGCCCTGTGTTCGTCAGGTGAGCTTGCAGCAATGTACTGTAAATTTTTGGAAACACCTCAGGAGCTAGCCTGAGAAGGCCTTTTCAGTACGTCTTTTCAAGGTTATTAAGATATCATTGTGAAGTACTATATTACTAGACTGGAAAATATGAAAATAATTTTGGCTGCATTGGTTTTCTATGTCTTATTCTTTTAGGAACTAAGCAAGTTTTTTTGTCCACAGAAATCTTGAAGAAATGGGCTTAGTCCATGTCCTCTTCCAAGTGATAATGGTGAGAGCATTCTCTATCATCATTGATATATCTTCTATATTATGTAAAATAGAAAGTGTAAGAACTTCCACAGTACTTAGCGAGGTCACTGCATAGATGTGAAAAGGCAACTGTTACTAACAGTTACTACTGCAAAATTTTCATGATTTACTATTAGTACTTAGTGCTTTACATCCCAACAGAAAGGGACGTATAGATGTGTTATCTAGATTGTACTTAAGTTTTCTTTCTTTTTACATGTTGATCTTCAGGAACATCAGGACAATGCAACCAGCAGTACCATGCAAAGCTTGATGGGAATATTGAACTGCATTGTGGGATACAAGGACACCAACATGCAGACCCTATATGACCTAGGTATAGGTGCAAGAAAAAAAGTAGTGTGAGAGAGAACACAGAGATATTGCTGTTATCAGTCTTATACGTATTTGGTATTTACTGAGTTTTTGTAAGGTGCATGATGCATTTATCCACTCACACCAAGAAGGACTGCTACACTCCTTTTGCTAAAAGTGGTGATATCTTAATGTATGTAAATGTGCTGGAATTGTGGCTGTCCTTGAACACAGGATGTCTTATCCAAGGGACATCCCTAAAAGCTTTTGTACTCATTTTCACCTGTCAGTAAGTGAAAAAAGGAAATTCACTAGCTCCCAAGAGCATGACTAAGACTTGATACTGGGCCAAGTACGCTTCTAAAATAACCATTGCCCCACATTATGCCACAAGTCCTCAGTTCTGTTTTTTTTTTTTTAAATCAAACCCCAGCTTTAGTAGTAATAGTAATAGCAACAATGAGTCTTCCTGTATTGATAATTATTGGTCCCCCAATGACTTTTGACATTCTACACACTTCCGTTCAGGTCTAGTGGACCAGCTGATAGCCATGCTCTTGGAGGTGACCAGTCAGTGTATGGAGTCTGAGGAGAAAGGGGATGTGAAGGCCCCCATCGCCTCCCTGCTGTCCCTGCTAGACACTCTCCACTGCCTGCTCAAGTACATCACAAACCTGATTAGACAGGCACTACAGGTGAGTGTATGGTTTGCTGCTCTAGTAGAATTTTAAGTTAAAATGGGACATTCAAAGGCCTCCTGCGGGGCAAAAGTACTGTCAAATAGGTCACAGTTGAAGACTTTGGTCACTCGTGGCCTGGTAGCCTCTATGAAATAGCAGACTTTATGCTCCGTAAGGGATCAATGTACATTTTGTATCAGGGTCAGGGCTTGGAGGCGCAGTACCCTTGTTCCCCTCCTTAAACAACCTGCTACATATACCTTGTGAAGGAAATCATAGTTAAGTAAAGCCTCAGAATATCCTCTTCTTTGTGATAATACATACAGGACACCTTGTTTCAGGGTCAGAAGACAGGAGAGCAGACCCAGGCAGCAGAGAAGCTACTGGTGGTGAACAAGCCTTTAGTGGATCTCACTAGCTTACTCATTCAACTGGTAAAGATGTATTCTCTGATCTGTATTTATTTTTAGTAATTGGTCATTGTGTGGTCGACACAAGGCATTACAAAGTCCTCAAAAGTTTGTCCAAGCACACCTAATACTGATCACCCATGCTCTATCCGATAAGTGTGTTGGGTTCTTAAACATGCTGGGATTTAATGCCCAAGGCTCCCCAATGCACTGGGTTGAAGGGCTATCTAATAAAAGTATCCCCTCACACTGTGCCCAAGCAATGTTTTGACCTCAGCCCTCTTGATTCATTGATGTCATGTTAGAGAGGGATCAATTGTTTGTTTTGCTACTGCCCCAGACACACAGCAGGGAAATGAATCGACCAATAAGTCTGCAATCTCTAGATTACATTTTTGGTAGTAATACACCCGGTGTTCTCTTCATCATCACACTATCTCTAGAGATCAACTGTTGTTCACTGGTCACCAAATCCTGTCCAAGGTCACATTATTGGGTGAAAAGTTTCTTTGAGTTTCTGCGATAATTGAATCTGGCCACCTTATTTTAATGAATAAATGCAAGCAATGCTTGTCGACCTTTTGTTTTCCCCCAGTTGTGTCACGATGATCCAGACATCAAAGACTGGGCATCTCGCTGCCTGTCCCTGATGGTACAGCTGTATGGAGGGGAGTACGCAGACACTTTCAGCCCCGAGTGTGTGGAGTGTTTCGCTGAGGCTCTCACTTCTGCCGACGCCAGGAGACAAAAACTGCTGCTCAGGATTATCAAAAGAGTGGTACTTGTTCATTTATTTCTTTTCATTTAGTATTTATTCTTACCAATGAAGGTTAGACATCCAGGTAATGAGATACATGTGTGTGTATGTACTCAATACAAAAGCTACTCAAATGACTGGATATGTTTTGTAAATGGTCAAAAGTTTTAGACATTATCCGCTGTATGTACTAGGCCTTCTGTATCATGCTTCCATTCTACTCCCTCAATATCTTTAAGTTATGCCTTTGAAGGTTAGACATCAGGTATATACTGTGATAAGATACGCAAAGTAACAGTTACTTCAGCAACTGGATAGAATTATTTTCCAAATTCTATTCAGATGCTTGAGTAACTGTTAACATCCATATCTGGAAGAGCTTTAAGTCACTGTTGTAGTTCAATGATGTTGATATTTTGTATGTTCTTTTAATCAGATTGTAACCGAGAAGAGGCATGCTGCAGTGCTGAGGGAACAGGGACAGCCTCTAGTGGAGGCCATGACTAGTATGGTCAAGGTGGCAAGGTCAGCATTCATAGTATCAACCTAAAATGGTTTAGTGTCTTGAAACTTTATTCACAAAATAGGAGAAGTGTAAAATACTTTTAATGTATGTACAGTGATGGACAGTCACTCATTTCATTTGTGTATGTACAGTATATTCAGGTTCAATGCCTTGCTTTTTAACAGTAGACTAAATAACAGTGTGTAAACGACAACCCACAATGTGTAATCCTCAGGAATGTTGTTACTTCTGAAGTCACTACTTTATGTAGTGTATTCAGTACAAAAATAGAATGTGTCACCTCACCTCACCTAGTCCCATCCTCATCAGGAGGGTCGGGGACTATGGTTGTCTCCAGCACAAGCCGTCGCCATTCCTCCCTGTTTTTAGCCGTCTGGGTGCACACCGCCAGGGACCTGATGATATATTCATTTGTGTCATTTCCATCCTTTTCAGCTCCCATGCAGATGTCGCAGTGTCATCACTGGCAGCTGACATACTCAAGACTATTGGTGTCAAGATATAAACATGCCTTAAATTGTATTCAGTGGCCTTTCAGTGTTGTATATGTATTTACCGGTATATGCTGTGATATGTTGCACTCGTTGCTTATGATATGAAAGACTGGGTGAAAGATGTACATTTGTATGGTGTTGTGGTTTTAATTCTTTAAACAAGAATGCATACAAGTGATTTTTTGCTAATATACAAATGCTATACATGACAATCAAGTATGTCAACTTTTGTAAAGAAATGTAGTCTACATGTATGCACATTGTTGTGGAGAGCTATGATGTAGTTATTTGAAATGTGCTTGAATGTGTGTCTGTGTGTTGTTCAGTGGACTTACATTCCATCAATGTATGTTACTTAATAAAGCTAATGGTTGAAAATAAGTCTGAAATTATTTCTTTATTGTTATGTAAATAAACTGTGCATCATTCTTTTCAAGTTCTTTGTGTGTTCCACTTTTATTTTACAAAGTGTAAACTAAGTGAAGTACTGCTATTTCCTATTTGAGCTATATATTTGTAAAATATGACAAAAGGAGTCTATCCTTGACATGCCTTGCCAGCAAACCATATCTAAGAATTAGACCCTTTTATAGATCTATAAGCTGGTTCATGGATTAAATTGCATATGTGCAGCAAGATGCACCATGGGAAATATGTCAAAGGTGAAGTCCCCAGAGACATAAACAAAATGTCTGGACAAGTTTATAGTAAGCATGGTCCAGATGAGAATTGTTCGCAAGTTACAATGTAGGGGCCTTCACTCCTTACATATCACAATGAATGTTGCAATTTAATATAATGAACTAGCAAATTTGACATTTCGTCTTTGGCACATACCCCAAAAGGTACTAGTAACTACTACAGCTGCATCAGTGCAGCTTCCATATGAGCATTGCAAATGGTAATAAAGTCAAACTAAATATAATTGTGCATGTTTGAACAGTGTTTTCAACGATTGAGCAACTTTTCTTATGCAGTACCATTTCAAAGCACTTTGTTTTACATTTACAGTTGAATGAGATATTGTATGAAAGGTTAGTCTTATCTGTTATTCATTGGTTAAAGGATATATGAAGTGAAATAATGGTTATGAATATCAAGTCATGGTGTCATGTTACTTCTTAAGTTAGTGACATGATTTTGAATATGTCAAAGCACATTGCCATAAATATAGCTAGTGTACATGTATGTTTATATTACATAAGTAGTTATTGCAGACATAAGATCTTGCCATATGGACTACCTTTCAAGCATCAATGGACAGATCCTATATCTTTTTACATGTAGTTATCTACAATGTACATATTGCAGCACTGGTCTTGAGACCTTTCTTTGCCCCATTCATAGACCATCTCATAGCCTTACCCACATCAGTCAAAGGCTAGAAAATGCAAAATAAAAACATAAAAATACCAACATTGGTCAAACAACTAATTACCATCTTGTCATTGGCCACACCTCGAATTGCCATTTATTGGTTGAACTGCTATTTGCTATTCTCTCATTGGCTGAACTGTTAATTGTGTTACTGTTAGACAAGTCAGGATAGGGCTTAGTGCTAAGGCTACGCTCTACTTGTTTTGGGCATCACATTGGTCAAACAACTAATTGCCGTTCTCGCATTGGTCACACCTCAAATTGCCATTCTTTGGTTGAAATGCTGAATGCTATTCTCTTATTGGTAGAACTGTTAATTGTGTTATGACAAGCTAGTCAGGATAGGGCTTGAGTGCTAAGGTTACGCTCTACTTGTTGTTGGCGTCACATTGAGATGTATCCTCTCTGGTGTTCGACCTGTGGATGAAGAGAATGTGCTCCTCTTGACGATGTATCTGTCCTTCTTCCTCCCCTTGCAGTACACCTTATCCCACCACTTCTGCACATCTTCTCTCAGAACACAGTGGAAGATGAAGATGAAGAGGCCTTGTAGGGTGTTGAAGATACAGAAGAGATAGGCGAAGACGATCCGGGTGTCATTGATGACGAAGAAACCGAACATCCATGTGAGACCAAACAGGACAAGGAGACTGACGGCACGACGTAGCTGGCGGACCACCCATTTGGGGTCGGACTCGTCTTTCTTGGAACCTGGGTAGGAAGACAATAGTTCATCATACATGGATAAAAACGAAAAATACATTTTTGATGTTTATCTTTTTTGTAGTATGTTATGTAGTTAAGTTAAGTTTTATTACAAGGTATACAAGTAGGTGAAAGCTAGCTATATGTGTATTAACAAAGTCACCATTCTTCATAACTTAAGACAGGAATTGAGATAACCTTTGTGGGACCTTTGACCTAACTTTCTGTTGTCTCCACTTGCCTAGCATCCCGCTACTACTTCCTATCACTCTTACGTCTTCAAATAACTATGAAAACACAAGAACACAAACATCCATACACAACTATAAACACACAAGAACATATTTTTAAAAAAAACATACACAGAGGCAACAGAATGCAGGGTCCATAGCATTAAGATCAACAGGATCATATCTTACCAGTGAGTTTGATCTGTTTCCTCTCCCTCTTGGCCAGGTTGTACAGGATGATGCAGAACAGCACCAGGTTGAACAGCAGGATCACCCCGGCGGGCAGCAGGAAGGCATAGATCAGCGGCATCTGGGCCAGCCAGCAGCTGTCAACACAAAAACTAACTTTTAATATGAAAAAAAGGTAAAATTCTTCCTAATCCTATGCCTATCAAAGTATGGGCACAGTCCCAGTCATTTTATGATCCTTGTAACTCTCTTTCTCATAGAGTGCCAAGCAGAGAAAGTAGAATGTTCAATTTTGAAAGCCTTTGGTATGACCCAGCCACAACCCTACAAATAATATACATATTCTATCATGGTCATATAGCCAAAGATGAGTTTTAGTCAAACACTATTCTTATTGTAGATAGGTACCGTACCTATCTACAATAAGAATAGTGTGGATGCCACAATTATGATGAACATGAGCATATTATATTGAAAAATGAACACTTACTAGTTGGTGTTCCTGTATTCATAGAGACTTGATGGTCCCACTGTCAGAATCATGGCTATAAAGGGAAAGCCTGGAGGGAAGGAAAATGTTAGTTTAATAGAAAATTCTTAACTTTCTCCCTACTGTCTAACCCCAAAACCAGTACATATTTGCTGCCAAATGACAGAAGATGTACATGTAGGTAGATGCAGAGTAACTTCTGGTAATGCTACGGGAATGTATATTCAGCACCAAGGACAGGGAAACTTCATTGATATTGTCCTTTCCAGTAATGTATAAACAGGGATACGAAGCCAGCATCCTTTACCCCAACTTCTTTCAATTTATACAGGCTTTTCCTCCATATCTCTCTAATTAGTGTGATTGTTAACTGGTACATGTTCCAATTGATAATTACTACTACTACAGCTGCTAGTCAGCGTTCTTCTTACCATATGCCAGAGCAGCAGCCTTGGGAATGAAGTTCCTGGTCACATACTGCTCAAACACCATCACAGCTGCCAGGTAGATGTTAATAGCTTCCATCGCCATCCAGATCAAGGCAGCCAATAAGAAATAGTGTAACAAAGCTGTCACGACCGTGCAGCCAATGGGAGAACCCGTCTGATTGATGCCAGCGAGGAATATGATGAGGATGGCCAGTAAGGTTACACAGAGGTTGATGAGAACCACCCTCTGGATCCGGGCGTGGACTCCGGTTGTACGACGGTTGTACTTTCTGTAAAGGAAATGAGACACTTTTACCATTGGATTTGGAAACAGTTACTACAAGTCTGTTCTTCAGAGAAGGAGATGCTTGATTTCTGATGCAATATATTTTCCATAGGCTAGTATTGTTATGATATTCACAAATGATAAGAGGTCAGAGTGCCAGGAAGTGAAGTTCAGAGTTACCAAAATCAGTTATTTAACGACAACTGAGATTGTCATGTTTCCTGAAGTGTGACAGGAAGCGACGGTCTGAGTGACAGGAAGTTAAGTTCAGTGTTGACAGAATTAGTCATTTATCAAACTGACAGACATAAAATAGAATTAGTCATTTATCAAACTGACAGACATTAATTCCAGGTCATGGGGTCAATGAAAGAGTACCAGCTTACAGTGAGGTATTCTTTTTTGTGTGTGTGTTTTCACAGTTATACAATGTTGTACATATGTCATGCATATGCTGGACAAAACATGAAAGTTCAAACAACTACATTTTGAAGAAAAACGTGCTCTAGTCTAATATATTTCCCGGTGTGATGTAAATGTAAATATCAGTTTGTTTCCATACCTTGTGATGACGAAGGATAGTAGTGTAAGGACCAGCCCTGCAATAGAAATAGCACATCCCACTATGGTGATGACCTGTAGTGGTGTCTCGTGTACTCCAAATCCTGAGCCATGTAGGTCCTGAGGAAAAGGAGGACAAAAAACAACAACATCTTGAACACCGTGTAGTATTTTTCAATCATGCAAGACTGCCTTGAGATGTGATGATGAACACCATCTATGATAACAGTAGAGCTTGCTGCATTTTGCTGCAAAAAGATGTCCTTTACCAATTGATCACAAAAGCAAGGGAAAAAAGTCTTAAGCCTTGAACACACATTATCATATAGCCCAGTCATGTTGACCAACAAGAAGGCTCCACTTTTGCCAAACCCACCAGTCATTATCTAATGTTTCTCTATAATCACAACTTTTTCACTTCTCAAACTCGGTGGCCCTATTCGTTGTTATTGGGTCCGGTCATGCCTTAGGGCAGATTATAGCATATTGGTCTTTCATAGAGTCAATTCCAAGTCACCGAGATGGTTTTGAAATAATATTTGTAATAAGTTTGAACTATTTTGAGTAAAAGACATTTCAGTCACTAAAGTTCGAAATTGTTCAAACATTTCAAAATGAAAGTTTAAACATGTTTGAACCTTTTTATATTAGTTGGAACATTTGGGAAAGTAATGATATAATTATCTCTTTATTTAGAACAATTTTCAAACATCTATGTGTTTTTGTTATAGTTCCAACATGTTCCAACATTTTGTGTCATTTTTTCCCTCCATAAAAACTTTTATTGACCCCATAAACAAAGCTGCTAAGCTTGGTCCTTTGTTTGGCTCTTGTATTTTTAGATTTTCTTTAGTATACACTGGTGAGTCTTTTGTGGGAAGGTGGCAGACAGACATAATTTCCTGCACTTGGCAGGGATGTGTGAATTGCCCTCTTTCTAGCCCACTGCCCCAGATACAAAACATTGTATCAATGTTCGAACATGTGATCACAAATGATGCATCTATGTTGGAACAGTTTAGAAACTAACAGAAATAATGTATTTGATGTTAGAAATGTTTCTCACATGTTTGAATACTATAGAAATATTTAGAACGTCACATAGATGTTATAAATAGTTCTAAACAGTTACTTATCACAGTTAGATTGTTACAAAGATTTCCAAAATGTTGGAACTAAAGGCAAGAAACACCCTCTCGGTAATATGGAATCGACTCTATGTCAAAACTAACTATTGTGAAACAAAACTGACTCAGAGGCACTGTGCATTGTATAACAACTTGTTCTATATGTATAGTATACAAAAGATGTACTCACAAAGAAGGCTGCAAAGTTGGTGAGGTGATAGACCTCACATGTGTAAACTCCATTCTCCTCTCCTTTGTACTCGCACCCTTCCGAGGACCACGCACCCTGTCCTGCCTCGGCCTCGAAATCCCAGAAAACACACCTGACTGTCTCTATGTCCTCAGGTGAGATGTCCTGCAGAGGGAAAGATTAGGTTAGAAGATGGGAAAATAAGTAAATGCAGTTAGTCCCGCGGCATAGCTCAAAAATTGTGCAAATTTGTTAAGTAGATAGAATTTTGTTCATTGAGAGTTTTTTCTTATCTATTAAATGGGCATAAACTTACATACCCTCCTTTTGTTAATGACATAAAATTAAACCTTTGTGTACATTAATGGGATATCTGATTGCCACCAATCACATACAAAAGGGTAAAGGTAGTCCCATAGCCATAGGGGCAGTAAGTTGTTATCCACTGTGTCTAGGGCGTGGTATTGGGAGGCAGAGCCCATCCCTCTCCTCCTACCACCTTTTACATCCCCAACTGAAGTCAGGTACCCATTTTTGCACTTGGAAAGTTGTGTTTTAACCCAAGATAGGACGTACTGTGGTGTACTTTCGTTCAGTCAGTGTCACTGTGTCCGCAAATCTTTCTAAAAAGTGCCTTCCCTGCGACAGGTAGCCTAACAGGATTTGAACCCAGGACCTCAGGACCAAATACCCTGTCGTCACACCACACAACCCCACAAATCACCTAACTCTATCCATAAAGCTCTAAGTATGAATGATCCATATGTACCTCCAGAGGTGTTAATGTGATGACCACAGGCTTGGTCAGGTCCTTGACCTGAAGTCCTGCTAGTTTACTGCCGATGACGCGAGAACCCACGGGACCCTGGGAAGGGTCGATGAACAGGCTGCTGTCGTTGTACAGGATGTAACTTACACGAACATCTGCAACAGCAATCAACCATTTTAGTTCATCCTATTTTGAAACATTTCAAATCATGTTCGTATTTCAAATGCTTATACATACATCAGTGACAAAACCTCTGGGTTTTAGCCAAACATCCTATTATCATGCAATACAACCCAAATAAAAGTTTACATATTTCTCACACTTTTCGGTGTACACGGCAGTGCCATAAACTATTTTGAGCAATTGGACCATACTACAAGCACCTGATGTGTCTTCTGATAGTGGTACTGTGTTTGACCACCATTCTCTTTCTCCCAAGTGCCAATAAGATACTAGCATTTGTGTTTGCAGATTTTGCTGTGACATCTTTACTGGAAAGCACATTTTTGTTCTGTCGTCTCATTCGTCTGCTGTAAACCCCTTGTCTTAGTGCTACATGTACATGTACATTTACATTTAGAGATGGTTGGTCAACAAAGTACATGTTTATCACAGTAGACTTGCCATACTCAACTAGGAGTGGCTGTCCATCATATCACATTGACATATTAAACAATGCTCCTTAAGTCACAGTCAACTTAAATATCTTCAGTTGGTAGGTCTTCAGACAGTCACAATTTTTGCTGACCTGCTGTGTTGTTGATCTGTAGTACTCTTGAGAGGTTGGTAGGTAGAGTGATGGAGATGTCAGTGTCCTGTGGTGACCCAGCTCTGCTTGCTGTAGTGAAGCTGGACACACTGCCTGACGCCAGACTGTCTGTCGTGTTTCCACTGCTTGAGAAGGCAAATCCTTACGGGAAGGAACGTCAAAAGTAAATCTTAATTTAAAAAAACATTACACAATACCTCCCCATGAATTAGTAGCCTCTTCCATTGACCTCATGACCTGGAATGTCAGCAAACAGATGAGGTTGATAAATGACTGATTTTACCAACTCTGAATTCTACTTCTGGTAACCTGCAACTCTGTTTGACCCACACTTCCTGTCACTTTGGTAAGACATTCCTACATTTAGCATAGCACAAAGAAATAACTGTAGAAACACAAACTGATAATAACACCTACATAACATGAAGATGAGACAAAGAAAACATCCAATACCTTGTCCCATGTCTAGTTCCTCTAGACTGACGTCCACAGCCTGTAGAGCCACAGCAGGGCGGACTGTGGTGTACTTTCTCTCAGTCAGCATCACTGTGTCAGCAAACCTTTCTAATGCCTGGGCAACTCTGGACAAAATTAAACATGGTGATTAGTGATTGATAGCGATTGACACCATATAGCAAGCTTGAGTGTGATACATACATGTGTAACATGCTTGTCTTCTTAAGTTTCCACTCAAAAATCATACCTCTGTCATTTCTGCCATTTAAAGACATCAAGCTCATGGAGAAAGAAAGATAGTCTCCTGAACAATAAAAGAAACTATGCTGTTCTTAAGACAGTACCTGGTTGGTCCCTGTCTCTCCTGTTGACTCTGCTTGAGAACAGTGGCGTTAACACTCATCAGGTTGTCTACGGTAGTCAGGAGGGAGTCCCCAACCTTAAAGAGAAGACAAGTCAATGATATACATAATGTATTGTCAACAGGAACACTTAACCCAGGTGTTAGAGGTGTAAATGTTTTATCCCCCACCTAATTATACTAATATTCTGTATCCAAAAGGTTCTTAATCGTTATGTCCTTAGTGCTGAAGAGCCATCAAATGGACTTATCTGCTCTCTTCCTTTCCACCAGGCCTGTGTTCAGATGTTAAGACACCTCATAACACTAACCTATCAGAGCCAGAAAGGTGAGATTGTAGTATAGAGACAGACAGTAGTTACCTGTTCAGTAGGACTGGCACTGACTATCTCCTGTATGAGTACACTTGTAGTGGTGACTTCATCAGGTGTCAGAGTTGCCGACTGTGTGGTGATGACTTGCAGTTCTGTAGCTACTGTCACAGCTGTCTCCGTGGTTACTGTTGTCTGAGGTACACAAAGTGTATTATCAATACAGTCATATTACAATCAGTGAGAATAACATTGAACTGTTCACTTGACTAGGGGAGTATGCTAAACTTTCATGAAGTGAGGTATTGTTTTCGGTGTGTCTATTTGTCCATCTGTGTTTTTGCATTGCATATTTTCCATTTGTGTACATTCACCACAGTGTGAGAGGACTTAAAGGCCAGGTTTGCCTGAGTGACAGGAATCAAATGTCAGAGTTGCCAGAATTAGTAACCTATCAACCTTGTGGTGGCAACCATCGGCAACTGACAGGCATTTCAGGTCATGGGGTTAATTAAAGAAGGGAGATGTTTTGAGTATGTTGAATGTTTCAGTTAATTTTCTTTTAGCTATCTTGAGTAAGCATGGAGAAGTTCATACCTGAGACAGATCTCCCAGCCCGACGTCACATATAAGGAAGATTGGTGGGTCCCACTCGACTGTACCTTCCGGGTTTTCCCTACAGTACCGGGTGGCGTGCGGTTTACCTGTATAGAAGGGAGTGTTACAATGTCAGGACGTTTGAAGTGAACGGTCATCAAAATCTTACGCCTATTAAATCTACTAATTTTCGGGAGTCTACCATTCCTAGGATTTTTACCTTACAGCGCAACTGACTGTCATCCATTATATATACATAACGTTGTATTATAATGCAGTATTCTGGGCGCTTCATAACACCATCTATATCAGTATAGTCAGTTAAACCGTTCTTCTGCATAACACAGTCACGCAAGGACGAGGCATGGCAGGTTATATTACAGTGAACGACCCGTCACACTTAATCATTGCACAATCTGATGTGAAAATGAAAACTTTATGCAATGAAAGATGTGGTGAATTAAATGTACCATTTCCTGACAGGGAGGCACAGCGTTCTTGTGAATAGGCGAAAGTTCCAGCCTCTGTCCGCGGGAAAATCACGGGCGGTCCGGTCGCTGTCTCCACTAAGTCCTCGGCACAATATCCTGAGTAGGTAGATAATGAGATGTTTAGGTACACATATAGAGGTGAGCCCTCAGAAATATTGTTACAAGTTAGTACAGATGATGAAAGTTATTGTAAAAGTTATTCCTCTGGGTTTGCCATCTCACGCATTCAAAATGCAGAAGGAATTTTGACCGTCTTTGTGTCTTAGTATCGGATAGCTTTTCTATTAATTCTTAAGTCATGAATAATAGCTAAAGTTGGCCTGCTGGCCGCTTTGAATTGAGGTCACGAGGGAAGAGGTGAAAGCCAAAAAAAAATATTAGAAGTGTACAGATCATATAAATTCTTGATAAATCCACAAACATTTCGGAATCTCTTTCTTTAGCAGCTTGATTAGCAATGTAACAAAAACAAAGTATTCTCCCTTACGTGGTGTTGCTATGGTTGTAGTCGTCAACTGGGTTGTTGACACTGAAGTGGTTGACACTGTAGTGTTCTCCAATGTGATTTGCGCAGGGGAAGGCCTATAGGTCTCAGTGGGGGTTACTGTCACAGTTGTGTTTGCCATACCTGGAAAGAGAATAGCGCATCTATGAATCGTCAAGTAATCAGAGTAAATTGCCAAAGCATAAAACCACACTTTGTTTGTGCCAACAAGGTCTGATCAAGTTTCTGGTCCTGGACTATATGTTCTGACACCCTTATGCATCGGTACACTTTGTTCTGACATCCCTGTTTTCTGACCAACTCTTCGAAGCAAGGAAGCACAATTATCTTTTCTTGCAATGATATGATTAGTCTCCCCTGTACATATGCTTCGACACCCCTATGCTCCGACACCCCTATGCCCCGATTTACCTTTCTTCTGAAACCACTATGTTCCGACACCCTACATCTACGTTCCCAACCCACTTTTTCAACGCCCATAGGATTGCCGGAACATATGGGAGTAGGTATGTCCCACCTCCATGTTGTCTTTGTAATAAGAAGAACGAGGGAATGTATGTTTACCTTCCCGTAGACAAAGGTACATGACCTCCAGGTACTTGGCTGTGTTCCTGCAGGGGTCCGTGAAGACTCCATTTGTTGCTGGTACAGTACATAGTCTCTTCCCGTTACATCGGCGGGACACAATCTCCTGACTTCCCTCTGAGATACACTCTGTATTATCGGTGCCAGGACCCTAGGGAAAGTAAAAATGATATAATAATGCGTGGGTATCCACGATTTTACATACACTTTCACAGTAAAAAGTATTGAGTAAAATCGGCATGAAATATGTGAAAATAAGATTGCTAGGAATAAAAGTGAAACTGTCCTGGGATTCCATCACTAGACGTTCAACGGTATTTATTTAACGTTTCCCCTATTGAGAAGTGGTAGTTAAACGGCTAAGTCTGTGCGCTAAAGGTCATTAACCTCCACACCACACTGGCATACCTCTGGACATATCGTTGCAGAAGTGCGTCCATAGTTGGCGTACGTCACATGAATTCTTCCAACTTCACACCCAATCTGGAGAGATCGGTTTTCACAAGCACGGGCTACCTCAGCTGCAGATAGATGAAATAAAACATTACAAATTGTAATACATGTATTACAAATAGAAAAGGGGAAACCGTCAACAGTGTTGCGAGTCTATGAACGTGTATGGTTAGCTCCGTATCATGCCTTTATCATGAGTGCATTCATTTCCCTATGAGAGGAGAATGTAGCTAAGAAAGAAGGCTGGTTAGACTTTTCGTAAACAGGGGGACTAGAACAGAAGGAGAAAAGTTTGTTTTGCTGTCCATGCTTTAATTTCCTAAAAACTTAGACGGGTACAACAATGATGACGCACACGACGTAATGATGACGTACACGACGTAATGATGACGTACACGATGTGACGATGAAAGACGACAAGATGGGTACGTAATGACAATGACGATGACGTGATGATGGTTAGAACTGAAGATGACGATGAAGACAAAGTTGAGACGGCGCTTTTTTCCGGGGCGAATGTCATGCCATGCAACCCGTTTTCCTTCCATTGAAGATCATGCTCCTTCATTAGAGTCCAGTTTAAGGGTATCACCTGGGATGCACCTATAGGTAACCTTCAGCTGTTTCTCAGTCTCTGGACAGACGTAACCGAACGTCTCCTCTCCAACGGTGACGCCACAGCGCCACTTTCCGTCGCAGTGCTTCTTGACCACCTGCAGTGCGTTCTCAAACCGACAGGAGCGGTTGTAGACCGGTCCCGTGCAGTCCTGCACCATCTCGGCGTCCGATCGGCCCGGCGGTTCCGTGTAACTCACGCCGTACGCCGGACCCTCGCCACTCGATCCGGGCGTGGGGAGGGCAGCGTACGTAGCCACATATACATCTATTATTCTTTTGGGGGGACACTCGATGTGCAAAGTTTCACCTTGACAGGTTTGTTGGTGTATAGGGGGTTCCGCTGTTGTGCTAGGGGCTGCAAGGAAATAAGCATGGTGGAGGGCGTAAGCGGAAATAAAAGGGTGCCAGACAGGAGATTAAAAATGAAAATAAAAAGATAGATTCAAAAGCAATTAAGTCAACAAATGAAGCGACAACAGACATATCCAGTATATGAAATTGCAGTGCATTTTTTACTTATTTAAGCGGACTACTGTGCCGCAATTTATATGTATTGCCTTTGTTGTATATGTTGTCACAATTCTCTATCTTATACTACATGCCAAATTCCCAGCGTAATTTGGCACAGTCCAGTGGTATACCTGCTCAACCACCCTCCCTATGTCATGAATGAATCTCCCCCACCCATTTTTCAGCATTATCTTTTATCTTTTTTCATATCCTGTATCGAATGTTACCTAAACATTCCATGTTACTGCATGGAGAGATCACCTTACCATCTGTAGTGTAACGTCTATATAAGGCCAAGGTCCTTGTGAACTGACTTATAATTGAGTCACCTTGTTCCGGATTTGTGTTTCATAAACAAAGAATTGCGCTTCAGCCATAGCTGACTTTCCGCAAAACAACCCATCTCATCTATTGCTTAATCTCCACTTACAGCAATCTCCACTGTTAAAGTAAAACATTTACTTGGTTCTCTTTAAGTTATTTCAATGGGTTGCTATTCAGACCACACGTATTGCAATATGATACGCGTTAAATGTAACAAGTCCTTAAAGACACAAGTTAACATTTTACAAAGTTACATAATAAATTGTGTAAGTATTAAATATATATAGCCAACTTAACTTAGGAATGTAGACTCTTCGAGTCATCTGAATCTTGTAAAATATACACATTGCACGATCACAATTGCATATAGCAACCGAAATGAAGGAAATGTATTTGAGAACAATTCTACTGCGCTTTCATAGCTCAAATCATGTCAGATTTCCAACATTTTATGTCCCCTGTCAGTGGTCGACTACCCCACAAAGGCCTAGGGTTAACAGGCTGTCGAAAGGGTCGGAAACAATACATTTCCCCCTAGGCCTAGGCAGAGACTTTCACATGAATGTACATGGTACCAGTGTTTTCCTCATCAGAGTGTTTAGGAAATTTGTCCCGACACCCCAGTAGTTTGTCGGGTTTGTTTCCATGTACGCACGCGGGATGTACGACAGTACTTGACTCATGGTAACTACTTCCGGACTCACATGTGAAAGTCATGATCAGAACTTGAACTTTGTCGGAAAGGAAGCGGTAATACCAGACTACTGTTACTGATAACGGCTTCTGTTTTAGTGGCAAAAGCAATTAATGCATGCCATTGTCTTAAACTGTTACCAACACAGATTATCTAAAAGTAAAAGCTGAAAACGGAAATACTTTCATTTTTTCTATCAGTCAATACGAGTAATGTAAGTAATTCGGACCGTGACATTTCCATAGTAGGAAAAAAATACACACAATGAAGAACTGTAGTCTGAGATGGCAGAGAAATTGAAGAAATTGGTCAAAATAAGGCAAATATTCTATCAGAAAGCTTGGTCGGTCAGTAGAGTACACTTTTTTCTGTGTTTGCAAACTGTGACTCTATAGCCGGCTAACTCCACTGGCCAACTTATATAATTGTTTTCCAGCAAAAAATGCAACCCACGAACTTGTAGAGACTAAATCAGTGCTGTCTCCAGGACCCGTCCCTCCGTCCCTGGACGGAAATTTACTCGTTGGGACGGAAAAAAAAATCACCCATTCCGTCCCAAAAAATCTTAATATTATGACATAAAAATGCAGTTTTGTTAGCTTCAAAAGGCAGGTTCAATAACTAAAATAGTCTTCCGACTTCAAATTTAATCGACTTTTCCTTCACCACGCCTCCACTTTCCAAGCCGCGAAATAAACATTGTCTCACGCGGCTCCGACATACGGAGATGTGTGGAGATCAGAGATCGGCAAAACGTGCTATTCCCATGGCTCAAAAAAAGCCGAGGCTGCTGCGTTATCTTACCTAACCACTGTTTTATTTTGCAATGCCGATTGGAATCATTCGGCCCTTATACGATTTAAAATCAACATTAACGGGAAACTGCAATTCATTATGAACCTGACACGGCAGTTTAGAAATTATCTTTCTCTCTCAGCCGTCGTGTGTGTGTCGGACCGCGGAGGCCTCAGTAAACCGTCACACTGGTGATTTTCATAGTTCTACAAGACTACAACCATCGTGCAAACTGTAAACAGACCATATTCTCACCGTCTACGTCTACGATGTGACAAAGCCAGGGCCGATTCTTGCGAAATGTATCTTCAAAAGCACGTTTGTGCTTGGATTTGGGACCTAGTTCGCAGCGCCGTGTTCGTAAAGTTCCGCGCTTCTTCGTGATTGACATGGTGTTACCGCTTTGTCCGCGCCGCTGCTGGCTGTGATTGGTGGAAAGTTGATTGGATTTGTGGAATTATGACGCACACCCTGTCACAGGCGCTATATCAAAAGGCTGTCGCCGATGCTGCTACCATGGTAACAACACGTCCAGTCGCATTTTCCAACTCGCTGCTATTACAGCTTACATACATATTTTTCGGTGGTATGTAACGCTGTTTTCACGGGGAAATGTCGGGAATCAAACTTGTATATTTTTTTTGCCGACCTTCCACCAAAATTATACGGAAGTTGCCCGCCGAAAAATGTAAGTAGGAGACTATTTTCACGGTCAGCCCGCTTCTTTTGACGGTTGACTGCCGACCCCATCGACATGCCCCCGCGTAGGTTGCCCCTTACGGAAAGTCTAGCCGTGAAAACTATTTTTGTTCTGCGTAGTTTAATTGGGTTGAATTTGGGAATTCGGATTGACATTTATTTCATATCAGAAAATAACTATCGGGAGACTGTTTGATCATGTATATCACAGTATTCTTACCCAGCGCTGTGAACATGATCGCTGTTGGCAATTTTTCTCCGATATTTGCAAATCTGTACCCTTTGGACGGTACTGGACGATGAGCAGTAAGGTGATAATTTTGTCGAGAAATGCACATTTCTTGATGGTTAAAGAAACAACAACACAACACCAGCAAAATGAAGAGTTATTAAGCAAAATATAGTATAGTAACTTAACTGATCATGAGCAATCAGTACCAGACAAAATATGTGAAGTAAACTTCCTTTAAGTTTTAATACGATCTTACAAGCTGAAATGCGTCAATGGACCTTGGCCAATAATGCCAACACCAGTGGCGTTATCCAGCCCCCGAACTATCCACAAATCATCTACAAATACGTGAAAATGACGACGAACAAGTATCATGAGTGTAAGTTCTGAGTGTAAACGTAACACTGCTTATCATACAATATTTCGTCAGCGAAATGCCCGACCAAGGGGCGGGCAGTCGGAACAAAGCCTTTTGTTTCGAGATCGTGGGGTGTCGGTAGTCCTACTTTGTGGAATGAAATTTTGCCTCTGAAAATACGTAAAATAGCGTTTTAGAGGGTTTGATTTTAAAATTTTCCCGGGGGAGCATGCCCCCGGACCCCCCTAGTTTGGCGAGCGCCTGCGGCGCTCGCGTCGGGCCTTCGGCCCGATCCCTCCTCCCAAAAATATTACGGACGGAAATAAATTTCAAGCTGGAGACAGCACTGGACTAAATATATCTTATTTCTCTTAAATATTCTTATAATTATATCTACAAACTTAGGGCAAAGACCAAGGTTTTCATGGCTTTGTATAATTAGATCCATATTTCACCATCGACATCTTTCGTCTCCAATTCGGGTTAGGTCACAAAACATCGTCACTTGTTATTTTCATTTCTGCGATAAACATATGTATACGAGGAATATGATCTACTCATGATTACTACTCATCGGGAAGTACCGTCTGGATGTGTACCGGTTTGGTTTCCGAGCTGGTACGTTGTGGCTTTATTATTACGTAAGGGAAATTGTGACACTCGAAGCTAACGTTACACATCGTCATAACAGTGAGAAATTCAGATTTTCCAACAATCCTGGGTTGCCCCAGGCCCGTACTGAAATGTTAATCCAAACGGAAACAAGAAACAAGCTTGGACGTTTACAAGCTGTTGTCTGCGAAGCTGTTGAAATTGGGTGAAAGGTTTTTGACCTGTACCCACAATGACGATCTACCCAGCTCTTGAACCCAATTACACCGGTGCCCGTCAGGAATGTAGCCCCGGCCGGGCTCCGATGCCACAAATTTGTCCCGTGTGCTCACGATTAGTATATGGTGTATATTTGTTACCAGGTCCTGGGTTCATTCTAAGTCTGGTTTAAATTCAACCCGGGGCTCGGCCGGACCTAAATATAACGGGTAACGACGTCGCAAAGTGTCCCAAAGGACCACGTACGGGGTCACGCTCGAAGGTGCCAAAAACAGCCCGTGAACTGCCTGTCAGGACCCCTTTTGTAGCCTAAGGCCGTAAGGGCCAGCTGCCAGTTTTTAAGCATGATCTGGCGAGGGTTGAAAATGAGTCAACGTCTAACACCTTACTAATATCGTTAACAGTTTACATAAACGTAGAATTTTACAGTTATATATAGTGACTAATGAGTGCCAAACACTATAAGCGCCTAACCCCCAGTGCAAGGTCATGGTACACCTACAGCAGTTGGCGGTATCGTTTCATCTAAAGGGACTGTTCACTAATGCCTGTGGGGAGGTGATGGGCGGACTGTAAAAGATTGCAACAGGTGGTAGCGTGGTTGCAATATTTACACAACAAAATAGACAACAAAATAATGCACTGTTGTATCGTCAAATCTACTGTAAAAATCTCCAATATCTACACCATTTGCTAACGTTAATCGTCTGAGCTTTGAGAAGGCAAAGTTCAATTTCCCCAGGACCATTACTAGATTGCCCTTGAGTCTGAACAAATTAGAGCCATATTTTGACCTAAGTAAACCCACGTATATCGAGTTAGCACATTCCAACATGTACGCACATTGCAAATATCCGGTGGGGGCGTATCACTACCTTTGTACGTGCGTTTAACGACGTTAACTGCCGACATATTTGTCTGACAGTTTGTATATACAAACTGCCATTAGAACACAGCCAGAACGCACGTAGAGAGCGCTTTAGTGGGCAAACTGAAGAGAACTGAAAATACGCCATTTTGTTTTGAAATTACTGGAGAACATAAACGGGAACATCGTCGGGGGCTATGAAAGCTAGTATAGGAAACAAAAATTATAGAAAATTGCACAAGAAGGATGCCGGAAAAATAGGTAAAATAATTCTTTACAACTATGGCAATTTCGAATCCATACATCCCCAATAGACTTTTTGGGACCACCTTTAGCTTTTGTTGGTGTGGTCACCGTAATAGATTATCTTGTAGACCAACTACAGCTAATGATACGTTGTAGGGAGTCTACTTCAATTCAGATGTTTGAATCCACTTGCAAAATGTACCTATTCTAAATTATACACCTGTTAAGTGGTCATTGTACAAAACGCAACAAAGTCACTACTAATTGAGATTGAGGGCCATTGAACTACTGTCCGTCATAATTAGCACTTCAACCAATGACAGAATGGCAATTATCGGCTCTACCAATAAGAGAGTGGATGTTTGTCCGTGAAATATCAGCATTTCTATTTTTAACTTGTATTTCTACGTTTTGACGGAGGTAAGCATAGCTCACAACCAGTGTCTATTAGTGAAAAAGATGACATCATCCCTCTATCACAATAATTCACTAGTAAAAGGTTTTAAAAACTGGTCTAAATTTGTGGAAATGTGATAGCACACCTCTATTACATTAATTCATTAGTACATAGAAAATTATCGAAATAACAGTTCGAAAACAAGTTATCACAACTGCTCCAACTATAACGTTTTCTGTCCTAAATACTATTCAGGGCTAGATAAATGTGAGAAATAATCAAGTCTTAACAACCAGTTACTTATACAGTGCAAAAACTTTGAAATACATTGTCTAGAGCAAATAGACTAAACAAAAACTAAAACACTCCCACTATCTGATAATAATCTACAAGTACTTAATATCATCTTACAGAGCGTCGACAAGTTCAAACCTTTGACCGGTCAAAAATGACCGTTTGTAATTGAATTGTCTAATTTACCACCGTTAAACAGACTTGAAGCATATAGCCTCACAAAATAACATCTGCTCCCATTTTCTTTATCTTTGTTTAGACTTGATTTCAAATATGTTAGACGGAGGTCCAACCAAATATATGGAGGTGACCAAAGCGCCGGTCACCTCCGTAAAAACAAAAATCAAGGACGTTATATGAAACGTCCTTGCAAAAATATACTAATATTTGACGGACCCTCTCTCGTTGGTTGAGCCGGTAATTGCCCTGCTATCACTGGTTGAACCGATAATTGTGATGGGCAGTCGAAAGTTCTAATTTGTGTAAAATAATATACCCTATGGTATTGTGACACATGGTCGGGATTTGCCCTTAGATAAGACTGAACAACTCCGACAGCCTAATCAGTTTAATTTACTGATAGAACTCAGAATCTGAACTGGTTAGAAGAGTTTCTGTTTTCTTTTCTTATCCGTTTGGCTTTGACCGATGTTTGAACTTTTCCGAATACATATATAAAGAATTATACAAAATGTACAGGATAAAAATACACCAATATCATATGGTAGTGGTGTATCCTATTATGGCACTATAAAAGCAATACAGGTGTGCTTTTATTTTTCTGTATTATGTGGTTTTCGTACCACTTCTATGAAGTAGCCTGGGTGTCCATTTACTGTAGCCTGGTAACCATTCACCCCGGCCGGCTAAGAGGTGTCTTCCCGGCCCAGCCTTCTCTTCACATGTAACCTATCTTTTCAGCTATATCATCAGCCGGTCTCTCACATTACAGCCGGCCTATGAGCCGAAGAAACTGAAACCGACACCGTAAAAATTCCCGGGCGTACGCTACTTGACCTATGTGGTGGTGAGCTATACTCCCAGCGACGTATAGATATCCCGGGATCTCCCGGTGGTATAGTGTGGTCTTAGATATGAGGTGCACTGCAGGGCTGGAATTTTAATGAAAGAAAGGTGGCAAAAAAGAAAGCCGGACACATGTCTGATTTTTACGTAGGGGGTTTCCAGAGTCTAGATTCCCAGACTTGCTTCATGCGTCACTCAAACAGATGTCCAAGTAGTTACATACTCATCTAGACATTACATTTGAAATTGAACGTCTTCTAAACCATAGGTTCTAACTCAAGCCCTACATAACGTCCTTGTATGCCCCTTGTTCTTACCGACTACGTTATTCCACTGATTACCGGTGTAACGCACCAGAATGTACCCCTGGTTAAAATATCCCTTGGGTATATTTTTCCTATGATGTATTCTGGTGTTGTAATACCGGGACGGCCCCACTGGAATCCGACTGAGGTCGATTTCAGAATAACTGAAATCTTTAGGAAACCGACCTTCGTGATCCTTCGTAGGTTCAGTTATAGCCTGGAGGCCCAGCCAACCTCGTGGGACGTTGTCTGGTTTAACCTTTAGTCTCTAACAGACTTCTCTTGTGGCCAAACTGAATGAGATGATATAATTGGCCAATATTAGGCGAATAATTGGGCAGAAGAGGCCAGAAAAGACCCACACTACCTCTTGGGCCAATTTAGAACTTCTTCTGACGGCTATCTCCTCTGTTTACAAAATTACAAAATTGGGGCCAATTTCTGATGTCTGTTCGGAGTCTGGTACAAACTAGCTGTAGATTATTAGCACTTGCACCCACAAAAACGACGAACGAACACTTAAAGATACGGCTAAACCGCCACTCTTGGCCACACGTGTAAAAACATGTGGTTGTCACACTTTTCCTGTACCAGGTAATATCATGTCCTCGACATTTCTACAACTATTCGTCTGTCTTTACTGTAAACAAGACGTCTTCATAAAACCCTTCAAAATGAGCTTGATGGAGATTGATTGCTTGTAAGATGGCACATTTATGACGTCAGTTGTTGATAACAATGACGTAAACAAACAATCATAAGTGATAAACAATACGGCAGCTGAGAAAGCTCGGCACGTCTTCGGCTAACATGTCCACTTTTGACATATTGAAATGTGCTGCTTGTCCGTGTTATGAATTTATATCTTTACTTCGTACACTCTAACCAAATTGGCTTCCACAATCCAACTTGGCAACTAGAATAAGTTCTTTTGCTTTAAATAAAACCTTGGTTTAGGCCGGGTAAAAAGCGATTAAAAGAAAGTTAGTGTCATTTCTGTCAGTTAACTTACAGAAACTTCTTGATAAATTTCTGTAAGTTAACTGACAGAAATGACACTAACTTTCTTTTCAACAATTCTACGGGAAACATTTTGATATTTCCACCATCCTCTTAATAAGGTATACCTCAAGGATAAAATACGTCTCGACTATTTAGAAATGCTGAAGTGACAAGCGCGTACAAACCTGACAAATCCCAGCTGTTCCCGTGTTTTATACATAACAGATGCTGCGTTTCACCCTAGGGGATCATGTGTTTGCTCTTGAGATGATCTTTTTTACGAAGGAGGATGATCCTACCGCCCATAATTATCACCTTCAGCGTGTAAAGTCACACTCAGACGTGACAATAGGACGTAAAATCAACATCACCAGCCAAGCGTAACCGGGTCAGGGCGTAACGTGTTGACATATGCAGCACTTATTACAGGTTTGCGATAGCAAAACCTGTTCTGTTTTTGTTGGCATTTATGGGCGCCGCCATATTGTTTTACGGTGTATGACGGGAAGGGTGGCGCTGGCGCCATTTGGATATGACGGATTAGTGTGCTGTATGAAGTTATGAGATGACTAAGAAACGTGATCTTGTGGTCTTGTCGGAAGCGGCAGGACGGCAAGAGACACAAGCATGAAGGGTTAGTGTGTTGTATGAAGGGATTGGATGGGATGGTTAGGAAATATGATCTTGTACTCTTGTCGGAAGCGGCAGGACGGCAAGAGACACAAGCATGAAGGGTTAGTGTGTTGTATGAAGGGATTGGATGGGATGGTTAGGAAATATGATCTTGTACTCTTGTCGGAAGCGGCAGGACGGCAAGAGACACAAGCATGACGGGTTAGTGTGTTGTATGAAGGGATTGGATGGGATGGTTAGGAAATATGATCTTGTACTCTTGTCGGAAACGGCAGGACGGCAAGAGCCACAAGCATGAAGGGTTAGTGTGTTGTAAAGTTAGGAAAGTTACGATAAGATCCTAACGATATAGGCTTAGACATGTAACAAATATATACAGGTTCCTTTAGTTGTCAACTGGAATTCGAAAATCAGCACATGAAGAAGGATAAAGAAATGACGCAGAGACAAGAATTTCCGCACGCTGGGTACAGAAGACTTTTAACAATATAATCTCTTTGGCCTTAACTGAAGTTCTCTATTGTCTCTCCTGAACTGAACTCTCTTACCTTAGAAATCTCTTGTATTCACATTCTGTCTCAGTACTAGACAAATATCTGCTCTCCTGAACTGCCGTAGAAATCTCTCGTCTTTGTATCCTGCCTTACCTGACAGACAGCTACACAATATCGCTCATATTACTAGACTAAGTACATCTCGGTCTGTTGCAGTTCACGTCATCAAACGAATAACAGTTCAAGAATTCAATAACAATCATAGTATAATACTACAGACTAATTACATCTAACAATCGTTGCGTTGTATATTCTTGTAAGTGACGGAGTGAAAGGCTGCTACAGCCCAAAAGTAACGGCTGCTACAACCCAAAAGTAACGCTGCACGGTCCGACGTGTATTTTACCGTTGAGAAACTCAGGACCAGCTCAGTTTCGGAACCCTCTCTCTGACTTTTTTTTTCT